>NC_071282.1:17244160-17314160 GCF_023375685.1 Ictalurus furcatus
GGATAAAGCGGTATAGAAGGTGGATGGATATATATATATATATTTTTTTTTTTAATCGCCCTTCTCTTTCTTTCTCTCTCTCCCTCAGTTATTGGTCGTGGTGGTGAGCAGATCACTCGAATCCAGTTGGAATCCGGGTGCAAGATCCAGATCGCCGCCGGTGAGCTTTCACACCTTCTCCACCCCTAAACACCCCCACCTCCATAACCACACCACGCTCGTTTAAAAACGCGTACCAGAAGCCGATTTCCTCGTGGTCCATGTTCAGAGCTAAGAGCTAACTTGACCTGTTTTTCTTTATCCTTTGCTTTTGTACTTGGTTACTGTGCATTTTTACTGTTATCTGTTCATACTAGGTAAGTTGTTTTTTTGTTGTTGTAAACTGTGTTTTTGTATTTGTGTGTGTGTGTGTGTGTGTGTGTGTGTGTGTGTTGCTCCTGTAGACAGTGGAGGTATGATTGACCGGCCTTGCACCTTGACTGGGAGTCCAGAGAGCATTGAGTAAGCTCTCGTTATTTCAAGGCATTCTGTAATGTAGCTGTGTGTGTGTGTGAGAGCGAGAGAGACCGAGAGAGCACGAGAGAGGAGAGAGAGAGTTCGCTCCGTATTTAAACCCCACTGATGCTCTTTAATACAGTTTTTAAAGGCTGATATTTAATGTGAAAAGCCAAATGCGTACTAATATTGAAATGAATTGCTGTTAAATGAATTGTCCGATTCGAAAGCACACAACTTTAGTGTGTTTACTTTATAGGCTGCAAGTGCAAATCAAACTAACAGAGGTTGAGTTGTTTGTTTGTTTGTTTATTTATTTATTAAGTTTCGATGTCAGTGTTATGGGGGGTTTTATGAGCACCTGCCGTCTGCATGATTTTACGTTTATCTTTGGTTAATGTGTTCGGCTTTAACAGTGTAATGCTGTATATTTAGAGCATATGCTAAAACACTCTGTGTGTGTGTGTGTGTGTGTGTGTGTGGGCGCTCATGTTTAGTTCTTTGTGATCCTGATGTCCGTGTTTGTGTCCAACAGGCAGGCGAAGCGGCTGCTCAGTCAGATCGTGGAGCGATGCCGGAACGGGAACGAAACCAGCCAGGACGTCCTGATTCCCGCCAGCAAAGTGGGTCTCGTCATCGGGAAAGGTGGAGACACCATTAAACAACTTCAGGTGTGGTGGTTTTATTTTTATTTTTTTTTACTTTCGAAACGAGTAACGGCGTTAAAAACGATACACGCAGCTTGAATGCGTCCCGCTTCGTTAAACAGTACGTAACTTCCCTCCCGCGTTGCCTTCAGGAGAGGACGGGGGTGAAGATGGTCATGATTCAGGACGGTCCCATGCCCACTGGAGCCGACAAGCCCTTGAGAATCTCTGGCGATCCTTACAAAGTGCAGGCGAGTCCTCTCGGTCACGTCACGTCACGTGTCGTGTGGTAGTGGTTAACGAGTTCTGCGGCGTGTTTCGAGACTGACTTGTCGCTGTTTTCGCGTATCCTTCAGCAAGCACGGGAGCTGGTAGCAGAGATCATCCGGGATAAGGACCAGGGAGACTTCAGGACTGGACGACTGGGAGACTTCGGCTCAAGGCTGGGAGGAACCAGTCTGGATGTAAGTGCACACGCAAACACAGTGTATGGGTGCGTCTCAGCCAGTCAGGGCACCGATCAGGGAGTCGGCCAGTTTAAGAGTTGTCTCAATCGCTAAACTGGAACTTTCACTCCCTAAAAAAAAAAAAATCCCACAACGCACCAGGGAGTGTCGATTCTCGCTATGTTCCCTTACTGGAAATGACATCATGTCATTTCCACCTAGAAAGCTAGGGAGCTGATTGAGACTGATTCACTCTGTTGTTGTTTTTTTTTTTACTGTTTTCCACTATGTATTTTGAGCCACTGCTTTCCGTGCTTGAACAGGTGGCAGTGCCGAGGTTTGCCGTGGGCATCGTCATCGGCAGAAACGGAGAGATGATCAAGAAGATCCAGAACGATGCCGGTGTGAGGATCCAGTTCAAACCTGGTCAGTGTGGCCGCAGCGCATCTCTTCTAAACTGTTATTTCTCCTAAAGGAGGCTTAAAGGAATAGATCGATCAACAGTGTATGGGAAGAGCTTCGGTATTTCTCTACCTGCACTGAACTGAAGGCATGCGCAGACACATTTAGCTCAAACAAATCCCTTAAGTCTGTAAAGAGGACACAGCGTAACAGGCTGCTGAAGTGTCTGAGGCTTTAAGAGAGATTACCGATGGTGCAAGTTCTTTTACGCTCGCACGTGTCTCAGCAGGAGACCAGCATTAATACGTACACCGTGTGGCTGCGTAGAGCACTTAGCCATGTTTACACCGAATGATTACCGTAGCCAAGTGAGCCATGCTGAGTTTAGGGTACGTTTACATGACGACGATACACTGAAAGTTAGTGTTATGGTCTAGAAAAACCCATTTCAGAATATGGATAGTCCTGGGGTTGGATTTATTGAGGAGTCGAGCTGTGCTTCGCCGTTTGATGGATAAATCACTCGACGATACACCAGCCAAGTGCTTCACCCAGTACCGTTGTAAAACTTTGCGTCTGCTGAAGTCTGATTTATTTACGCCTCATTTCTTTCCTGTTTTCGATGTTTTGTTTTTACTACACGCCTCCTCAGATGATGGAATCAGTCCAGAGCGGATCGCTCAGGTAATGGGACAGCCGGATCGATGTCAGCACGCAGTTCACCTCATCAACGAGTTGGTTCACACAGCACAGGTACTTTTCCTCGATGACGCACTGAAGTACAAGTCGGCAGTCAAGCCACACCTTTGTCAAACACCGTAAAACCAGTTTGAACAGTTCCGCATGCCAGATAAAATACTTTGAGAGTATTCGATTCGGGGAAACACGAGGGCAAGATTTTCATTCCATTTCCGTTTTCTTTTTCAGCATGATTTTACAAAATCGGGCGGGGGGGTGAAGGACACAACTAAATTATTATTATTTTTCGGTCCCCCTTCAGGAGCGTGATGGCTTCGGAGGTGCTCTGGGTCCCCGTGGCCGTGGTAGAGGCCGCGCCGAATGGAACATGGCTCCGGGAGGACTGCAGGAAGTGACCTACACGATACCGGCAGACAAGTGCGGCCTTGTGATCGGGAAAGGTAGCGTGTTTTTCCGTGCGTGCTTCATCGTGCAATTTTTGAAATTGAAAAGCGGCAGGTGCCCTGGAGCACGAATCCTAGCTTCGGCGAACCGTCTCGCGGATCTTGACATTGCTTCGCTTCTCTTTTGTTTGTTTGTTTGTTTGTTTGTTTGTTTATTTCCCCCTTTCCCTCTGCTGTTTAATATCACAATGATGCCCGAAGCAAACACGTGACTCATCATATACCCTTTGAAAAATAAATACAGATATCTCACGTTTGGAGTGTGTTGCTGGGATTAATGGAAATGTTGGATTTAGAGCAGTTGTTTAGGAATAGACACAAGTGCTCTTTTGTCAGGTTTTATTCCGAGGGAGGGTGGGGCGCGGGGGTGGGGGGGGGGTCGTCTTAATTCCCAACTTAAGTCTGAAACACACACCTCATTGTGTAAGCTAAGTGCTTAGCCAGAGCATCTTTTCATTCCGCATTTAAGACCACCGGCAAAACACTCTCACGCCATTTAAGACCCCGTCCGAAATTAAGCCCGTCCTGCGTACGCCAGCCAAGACCTGGTCCAGTCCATGAACCGAGCGCTCGGGATCTTTATTCCTCTGGAGAAGCTCATAATGGCTTCATTATTGCAGAAGTTAAATTTGTTTGACAAAAGCTTAATGGCCCACGCTCAGTCCATCGTCCTTGGCAAGGAGTCCGAAAGAGGCGGGGATAAGTCGAGGAGCGTCTTTCAGCCGGGGGTCAGGTTGGGTCAAGCGAGTATCAGTCCGACGTGAACAAACGTGTAATTGATTTTTGGGGACGTCCTTGTTTCAACCCCCACCCTCCCTCGCCACCCACAGGATGCTTCTTAAAGGCTTTGTTTCTGCACGGGAGACCATGAGACAAAGTCTCATCTCCTTGCCAACAGCTTTTCCCTTTAAGCGATGAAGAAAAGAATGGGAACGCTTGGACTCGGAGAAGCATGCGCGTTTAAAATTTGCTCCAGTGCTGAGGGAGCAGATCTTCTTGCACCACTGAGAACAATCCCATGTCTGTCTGTCTGTCTGTCTGTCTCGTGGTTTCAGATTTGTTTCCTGAGAACAAATTTCCAGCCGTTAAATATAAAAAAGGAGGAAGCACCTCCACGAGGAGTCCCCATCAACCCACTCGTTTAAGAAAGGAAGGGGGAAAAAAAAAAACCGGCTTAATATCACTGTGAAGTTCTCAAGAAATACCTTTGTCCCCTGTTCTCATCAGGTGGAGAGACCATTAAAAACATCAACCAGCAGTCTGGAGCTCATGTGGAGCTGCAGAGGAATCCTCCGCTCAACACCGACCCCAACGTGCGTATCTTCTCCATCAGAGGCACCCCGCAGCAGATGGAGATGGCCAGGCAATTGATTGACGAGAAAATTGGGGTAGGTACCAAACCCTGGACTTCCTTTGTCCATGCGTAGTGCTACTGAAATGAGTAACCTGCTTGGTATTCAGCGATCAGTTTATTGGTTTCTGCCACAAGCTGAACATGTATAATAGATTGCGTGAAGGCAGCTGAACTACACGTTCTGAGCATCGTCGTTGAGCATGTTCGTTAGAAATGGTGCCATGAGTTGCACCTTGACTCGCGAGCGAAGTGAATCCGTATTGACGAATCCCAAGATCTGAAGGCCTGAGACGAACTATATCCTGATGTTTAACAAGTTAAAGTGCATCCATGTCTCCGAGCCACATCTGATAGCCCGGTCTTGTCCTAATATATTACATCAAAACACATTGTCTGTGACTGCCAGTCCTCTAGATTGGTGGTCTTAATTCTTCCCAGCCCTGGGTTTATCCTGCCCACATTGCTAGTGCTTAACGGGGCGTGTTAGGACCCGTGCGTGACCTCTGACCTCGCCTTGTTTTGCTGATTCACTCTGCGTCCTCTTCGTCCAGGCGTCAGGGATGGGCGGCAGCAGCAGCTTCGGCCTCAGTCCCTTCACCCAAGGACCGAGCAACCCACACCAGAAGTGAGCATCATCTCGCTCGTATAGTACCCTAAAGCTTTTAGTCTTTTGTACGAGTTCTGTTAAATTTGTTAAAATCGTTTTTGTTTTTTTTTTTTGTCCGGCAGTGGACCGCAGACTTTCATGACAGGAGGTTGGGGAACTACATACCAGACATGGCAGCCTCAGGGCCAGCAGGACCCCAGTGAGTACCGTGCCAGCTCATTGTTTCAGTCACCGTACACAACCGAGGGTTTTGCTTTTCGCCTTTTTTTTTTTTTTTCTCTCTTCTTCTTCTCCCTCCTTCTTCATCCTGGTTATATTTCCACTTATGGTATTAATTTATTGTTAATGTTGGAAATATCCCCAAGCCTCGATTCAGCAGTGGGAAATTTTGTTATACGCACTGCGGAATTGCGTAAAAACGTGGAAAAGTAAATGAAAACAGTTTGTTGAGCATCTTCATTGTGTTTTTGTCTGGTTTCAGGTCACAATGGCTCGCAGACGGGACAGATGGATTATTCCAAAGCGTGGGAGCAGTATTATAAGAAGCTAGGCAAGTAGCTTATACGTGATCCTGTTGTACATTTTTAAAAAAAAAAAATTTTCCTATTCATTTATTTAACTTTTTTATATATTTTTTATTTATTTTAATGTTGAAAAGCAGTCTGCACAACTGTAAGTTAGCTTAATTCATTATTCCATTTAAATCTTAACCTGTGTGTGTGTGTGTGTGTGTGTGTGTGTGTGTGTAGGTCAGCAGAGCCAAGCACAGAGCACTGGTTCCGACTACAACAAAGCTTGGGAGGAGTATTACAAGAAACAGGGTGAGTTCTTCACCTTTTCACTCTGTGAACTTAACCCTCACAGCTTCTGGATTTAACTTTCTTAGACTTAACTTGTACATTTCTCGGGGGATCTGGGACTTACATGAGGATTTTCAGGGTGTTGCAGGTTTCACGTGTCTATACTTGATTAGGACGGGATTTCCGCTGGGTCCTTATAAAGTCTAAAATTCAATCATCCGAAATTTTAGGCCTTAAAACGCCTTAAAAGACGATTTTGAGGGGTCTTAGAAATTGTTTTGGATTACGAAGTTAACGTTGCTTTTTCTAAAGTTCTGAACTCCCACTTTTAAGCCTGTTTTCAGGGGGGAAATTAGCATTGATCGCGTTTGTTAGAAAACGGAACCAACCACCCACTCGTGCAGACTGTGCAGCGTGTCGCGATGTAGTGTGTGTGGGGGGGGGGCTAACATAGCACCTCCTCCCGTCAAAAGAAAAGAAAAAGCAACTTTTAAAAGTAATCATTTAAAATGGTTTCTGTTAACATTACTTTCATCTAATACGGGTAAGTGCGAGTTCAACAAGATCTGGCTCAGGGAGATCGGTGCATTTGGTGCTGGCTTGAAGCCTGCTGAAATTAACGATCATTCGAAGCACATTGTGCGAGAAAACGCTCAAATTAGGAACTTTTGCTATAAAGGCATTAGAGGAAGTCTGATTAACAGAAATCCACCGTTAAAGGCAACAGCGAACGCCTGCCATCACCCAGTATTGTTCTGTATCCACATCAGGAGCATCACCTGAGTCCGGCCCCAGCGTGACCCACTCTGCTCTAACAGAGTTAACTCCTCATGCTGAACGTGAATAAATTCCTTTACTTTGTCAGTATTTCCGGGACTCTGATTTTACCGTCATACTTTAGTTGCCACTCTGGTCTTACAAAGTCTTAAATTGAACTTGTAGAAACCTGCAGAAGCCATGTGGAAAGTACATACTAGAACATGGGATGGTTTTAAATATGCGTTCGCTCACTGTGTGTGTGTGTGTGTGTGTGTGTGTGTGTGTGTGTGTGTGTGTGTGTCGCAGGTCAGCCTGCAGGTCCTGGCTCTCAGCAGAGCTCCACTCCTGACTACAGTGCTGCCTGGATGGAGTATTACAGACAGCAGGGGGCTTATTATGGCCAGGGGGCACAGCACTCGCAGGCTCCAGGCCTTCAGGTACGGACGTGCACACACGGGCACATGCAGGTCTGCAGACACACGGGTGAACGCACACTTACGGGACACGGGCGGACATGCACGCACGCACGCTTAAGAGAATCGGACACACGCTCACAGACAGACACAAGCGAGACGTACGGACACCGACGCGTAAGAGGGACGCAGACCCCGACCCGCGCACAGGGACCGTTACACATGCGTGGATACTCTCACACACGTGCACAGGGGGACATAGAAACCATGTCGAATGTCATTTTGTTAACCTAATTCTAATCTATTTTGTTTCTCTTCGTGTGTGTGTGTGTGTGTCCTGTAGGATCATTAGAGCGGATACCTTTTCGTTGAAGATTTTTGAATGATTCAGAAGATGAAACAAACCTTTTGTAACAGAGGTTTCTAGATTTGCAACGCCTTGAAGACTTTTTTTTTGTTTTTTTTTTTCTTTTCTTAGTGAGAAACACTAGCTGTAGAATGACTTATACAATTAAAAGTAAGAAATATTTCTAAATCAGGAACGTTTAAAAAAAAAAAAAAAAATTGTTACTAAATACTTGTGTACACCATTATTTGAATGAACAATATCCGGGATTCCTTTTTGGGCAAACAGAGCTGTTTTTGTTTTGTTTTCTTATTGTTTTTTTTTTTCTTTTTTTTTTTCTATTCTATCTTTTTAATTCAAGTGAAATGGCCAAAACGAAACCCGGAATTGTGACATTTCAGCAATCGCAATATAATCTATTTTTTCTAGTTCTGTTGCAATAAAATCGTAATTGCTGGCTTAGCAGTCTTGAATCCACTTTTGTTTTGTTCTTGTCGTGAGATGTTTTAAGAATGTGTAAAAAAATAAAATAAAATAATTTTTTTGGGGTTTTCTTTTCCTTTTTACATAAAGCAATTTTAATTCAGTGTGATAAAAAAAAACTGTGATATTTTTGTTACAGGAAAAATGTGTTCTTTTGTTACACAATATGACGAGTGATGATGGCGAAAGGCAGTCAATTCCTAATTTAATTCCTCTTGTGTTTTGTATTCTGTTTTTCATTGTCATTTTATTGTACTCTGGTTTAAAAAAAAAAAAAGGTGCAATATCTTATTTCATATTTGAAACAAAGATGGATTTCTCTAATATTTTGACAGATGTTTAACATGTAGTTCTTAGATTTATTCTTTTTTTTTTTCTTTTTTTTTTTTTCTTTTCGGCGTATGGAAATGTAACGGATAATTTTTTTATTACCTTGATCTGATATGGGAAAGAGTGTGGGGGGGGCGGGGGGGGGGGATTGTGCATCTTGCATATTGTGAGTTTATTGCCTTTGCTATCTTGTAAAACTATGTATGTACACTCAGATACTTGACTAAATACTTTATTTAAATATATATGTAATTAAAAAAAAAAAAATCAAAGAAGTTTTTTTTTTTCCTGTCCTCATAGTCATTTTTGCAGGAAAACTGTCCCTGTTTTCCTGTCGTTGTTTTCATACTGAATTTTTTTTTTTTTTCTTTTCTTTTTTTCTTCAAAGATCGTGAATGTGTAATTTGAAATTTGATGTTGCATCTTGATGTTATGGACAAAAAAATGAGAACTGATAGGTTTTTATGTATGTTCTGTACTTTAACCCATTCAAGACTGCTAAGCCTCCAGATCCTGTCTGTGTATTAATTGTAGTTTTTTATATTCTAAGTATTAAGATCAAAGTCGTCTTATTTGGTACCAGCCGGCTCCCCGACACCCCTCCGCCAGTACACACTGTGGACTCGTGTACAGTCCGATTGCTAATAACTTTTTAAGTAAAAATTTTTTTTTCTTCTTCTTTTTCTGCTCTGTGTGATCTAATATATGTATGAATGATTAGTTATAAATTGAATCTAGTATTAACTTCATCGCGTAATGAAAAGGGATATTATAATTTCAGATGTTTAATTTTAGTGTTTTGGGTTTTTTGTTTTGTTTATTTTTCCTTTCCTTTCCCTCATGTGTACAGGTAACCGTGTATTAAAAACATCAAAAGACTACTTACTGTCTTTTTTTCTTTATTTTATTGGTTTTTTAGTTCTTTTGGTTTTTCTGTAACTTTTCAGATCCACACTCGAAGGGCCAAAATCCTCCCAAACTGGACCTTATCGATCTCTTCTGAAAGATGACTGTGTATGTAATTCATCACTTTGTATCACTTTGGGTGTTTATAGAAGAAATCTATTTTCTATGCTACTTTATTATAACCTTTAACAGCTGAAATAAATGGCGCACATGTTACGTGTGGTAAGATGTAGAGTTTGTTTATGTACGTTTGTAGCTATGTGGTTTTTTTTTCTTTGTTTGTTTTTGTTTTCTTCCATAGTTGGTCACGGTTTCCTCAGGCATGTACCTATAGTTGATTATGTGCTGATTGGCCTAAGTTGATTTTAAAATAATACAAATAACAGGCATATCAGTAGCTCTAGCGTCACAGTGAGGACAAAGCTTTTGGAAAATGCATTGTACACCCCCCGAAATTCTGAAAAAGTTGGGACAGTATGGAAAATGCAACAAAACGGAGTAATTTTTAAAAAATTCAATGCTATATTGAAAACACATTAACGTTTTACTTTGTGAATTGAATTTATTTTTGAAAATATACGTTCTTTTCGAATCTCGACGACTGCAACGCACTCCAAAAAAATTTTTGGGACAGTCGCCTGTTAACGCCTGTGTGTAACGTCAGCTTTTCTTTTAATAACACTTAGTAAGCGTTTGGACGCTGAGTGAAGACGCCAGTTGGTTAAGTTTAGCGAGCGGAGTTTTCCCCCGTTCATCCGTTATGCATTTCTTCAGCTGCGCAACTGTACGGGGACCTTATTTTCTGCTTCATAATGCGCCACGCGTTCTCGATTGGAGACGGGTCAGGACTGCAGCAGGACAAGCTTGCACCCGCACTCTCTGCTTACGCTACCATGCGCTTGTAATCCGGGCAGAATATGGTTTGGCGTTGTCCTGCTCTGAATGGCAGCGTATGTTGCTTCAAAATGTGTACATATCTTTCTGCAGATGTGCAAGTTACCCATGCCATGGGCACTGACACGCCCCCATACCATGACGGACGCTGGCTTTTGGACCCGACGCCGATAACCGCTTGGATGGTCCTTTTCCTCTTTGGCCCGGAGAACACGACGGCCGTTTTGTCCAAAAACTATTTGAAATGTCGACTCGTCGGACCACAGAACACGATCCCACTGTGCTACCGTCCACCTCAGATGAGGCCGAGCACAGAGGAGTGGGTGGAGCTTCTGGACAGTGTCGATGTACGGCTTCTGCTTTGCATAGTAAAGCTTTAACTGGCATCTGAGGATGCAGCGGCGAATGGTGTCGAGCGACAAAGGTCTACCAAAGTATTCTCGAGCCCATGTCAGGATCTCTATTACAGAGTTGAAATCGATATCCTGACGTAGGCTCGGGAAGTTGGAGTTACAAATTGATTTATTTCCTTACTTATATCACATCTTATTTCTTATTTTCTGCATATACCACATCAATGATTGCCGTTAAACTCGTGCATCATACTTTTTATTAATTTAGAGTTCATGAAACAAGTTGGGTCCTGTTCTTACTTATGTTATGTTCATAGCAGCTCTAACATAACACACGTCATTCTCTCACCAGCCTCTCATTTTTTCCCTCTCTATTGAAGTTAATAAAAAAAAAAAAATTAAAACGAACCTTAGCAAGAAACTGCAAACTTGTGTAAACTTTTCTCGATTCAAGTCTTTCTCATGTTAGGAAATTAAGTTGTGCGAGTTATTAAAGAAACGATAACGTATTCGTACGAGCACGTTGGTATAAACCTGCTGCTGGAACCACTGTCAGAGCTGCCGTTATAGAAAATGAATCACCACCTTCTGACCAATCAGAGTTAAGAATCCAGCAGCGCTTTGATTATAACTGAGATACGTCATGCGATGGAGTTTACCGACGTGGTATTAAGAAGCTTAAATAAAATACAGGGTGTGTGAAAAGTCAGGAACCAATACAGGACATGTTTATTTAAGTAATTTAATTCATCTTACGGTGAAAAATGGCGTTAACTCTGGGTGAAAGGGCAGAGATAGCGCTTCTTGGTAAATTCTTAGTGTTCTCAGTAGTTCCCGACCTTTCAGACAGCCTGTAGTTTTGCTGTGGATTTTTCAAAATTTGCACACAATTTTTTTGTGCTTTTTTTTTTTAATCTTGCGGAAAACGACTTGAATCGAAGAAATCGCAATCGTACAAAATTGCTGTGCGCGGTCTTTCAGGTGATGTTTATCGGTAAACGAGACCTTCTAGCTGTACTCGTGTTCGACGCAGAGGGCTTTGGTTAAATGCGCGTTGTGACGATGTACGTGACGCTTCTCGGCCCGAATCTGAAAAACGGCACGCCGACTTTGCTTGATTTTGCGTTAATTTCCGCAATCACAGAATTGTGAAATCCTGGAGGGACTGACCAGAGGTTTATTGGAGTCAACTTCCAGCCTTAGTTCGATGCAAGTTTGAAAGAATAGTCCATTACTGTGAAATGAAAATACGATATCGTCACGTCCCTTTATTTCCGACACGTTTAGATTTCTGTCGGTGCTCAATGGATGGCCTTTAAATGAAGAGAGAACATGCTTATCTGTTCTTCTGTCATCATGTGCTTGGACCTCAGATACACACATCTGCTCATCTCTGAAACACGAGTCCTCATGAAATATCGATGGTATCAGCTCGATGTCTGTGTGTGTGTGTGGGGGGGGGGGGCAGGGGGAGACCATTAAAGTTCACGCTGATTATTAAAAATGAGAAGCGGAGAGTCAAATGGCAGTGTGTTTGAGTCCTCAGGCTGGGGGGATAACACAGGCCTGGTCTGACGCTCTACTGCCTCAGGCGGCGTTTCTCACACTGGTCCTCGGGGACTCCAGACGGTCCACGTCGCTGCTCTTTAAACTCGAACTAAGCTGTCGCGAGCAACGGAAGCCTGTTACTGGAGTGTCGGGAAAGCACAAACGTGGGAACACTGGCAAGATATGAGACCGTGATGTGTGTGGAAACTGAAATCCAAGTGGACCATCTCTGAAAGGATGAATTATACGGATTCTTTACAAACACTGACCAATGCATCCTACAAAAAATGTTCACGCGAGTGCTAATTGACCAAAAAAAACAACTTCAACAACTGCCCCCAGTCGGTCTTCCATCAGAAGTGTATCCCGACTGAACAGGTTGAAATTTTTGCCTGAAATTTTACATTCTTGTCCGAATACATGAAATCTAATTAATATAACCTGAACTTATGACATCACCACCAACTTTGTACGACGTCACTCTGTAAGAAGCGAACTTCTGAGGCTGAATGTGCTGCTGTGATTAAATATTTAACCCTCTGCTGGTGTCCTGTGGTATTACAGTGTGATTAATTACTACTTTATATAACTTTGTAACTTTTCCTGTGAACCATTTCAGCTCAAATGACACTTACACACTTTCTGCTTAGTGCCTGAGTGGACACACTTCAAATATTTCACTCAGTTGGAACTTTTGAGCATGATCACGTTGTAATCCCTCACACATTTACTAAAGTATTGGGAATGTCGGATGTGCGATGTGGAAATCTAAAAAAAAAAAAAAAAAGTTGCTTTATAGTAACCGTTCAGGCCTGAAGGAGTCGAGGTGTTTGTGTCGAGAGTTATCTGAGAGTAAAATCGAGGCGGTTTCATTTGCATGAGGTAACTTTTCTCACCCTTCTGCATGGAAGGTCTCCAGAACTTTCCAGAATCATTTCTTGATCTAATGTGTGTTGGATTTGTCGGTCAGATGAGGAATGATGGAACACGAATGAGCTTCATGCCATTCACAGACACGGATTTTTTTTTTTTTTTTTTAAAAACAACAACAAAAAAACTTGCCTCTTGATTTCAAACTTGTGTGTTTTCACATTTCTTTGTCTACGTGTGTGTGTGTGAGAGAGAGAGAGAAAGAGAGAGAGAATACTGCTGCACTTCTGCACTTTCTATAGCCTGTAGTGTTGGAACGATGGCAGGAAATGTTTCTTTAAAACGTCGATGGGAAACATGGCCTACGTCTTGTATTCTCTGTGATTGAGATCATATGGCACATGAAGAACCCATTGACACTTTTATCCAAAAATCCAATCCAAGCATCGGGCCTGTGACTAAGCTACGTCTACTGTGACTAGACTACAATCTTGTACTTTATGAAGTCTTAGGGTTAGGATTTATTATCATTATTACTTTTTTCTTAAACTGACAATAATTTTCCATTAATAGCTACCAAACGTCGACGATCAGCCGGGACGTGTGTAGTGTGTGAAGGTCTTTAGTTTGGTACCGGACCTACGAGGCTAATGCGCCAAACAAATATTTCATTATAGCCTTCAAAACGTACAAACTTTCCACTTAGATCAGAACACACTTGTAGCTATTCAGAGCTCGATCTGAGGAAGGTTGCTAGTATAAAAAAAAGTGACCAAAATTGAATTTTGAGATGTCATGAGATCACTTTGGGAGGGAAAATTGAACACGTGGACTTTCGCTAAAGAGGAAAAGCAGGTATGAATACCGGCGTCAACCTGCGAAAGGTGTCTGGAGTTTACAAAAGGTGCAAACATTCACTGATGCTCAAGAAGGCAACACGATACATAGCTGTGTACGAGTCCCTCAGTCGTCCTCGGTGTGAAAAGATGGATCTCGACATCACATAGCCTCTTGGAAAGGGGGTCAAATATGCAGAAGATGCCGGAACAGCAAAGAACGTACCTGGAGGACCTGGAGGATTTTTCCTGAAGAACAGTGAGGACTCATGAACATCATCGTGTCTTCGATCTTCCAGGTAACGACACACAGTATTACGAATCGAGCGTGTGTAAACTTTTGAACTTGTGTAAATTCAGTTATTATTGTGTCTTGTGGACTGTATGTAAACATGTGAAATAGCTTATTCCGGGCAGGACTAAATAATAATAATAATAATAATAATAAAAAACAACCTAAATGCAATTTTAATGATTAAAACATTATTAACATCTTCGCAGATTCTGCAAGGCGTACGTAAACGTATGAGCTGCATACTATAAAGACACCAGACATGTCTTGATGGATTGACTTTGTTTCATTTTTGTCCAAACTGGTCCTTTAAGAGGTTGCATGCATTGTAAACAGCAGCTTTAGGAAGGGGGAAGAGAGAGAGAGAGAGAAAAAAACACACTCATTCCTAATTGGATGCAACTATGTGATGAGATTTTCTGCCTTTGTTTTATTCAGAATTGCTTGAATTAAATCACTATATTGATTTCATGCTGCCACGTTGGCTGAATGTGTCCCCGTAGATAGACCGTGTGGAGGATTTGCGATATTCAGATATTCAAATACCTTCTCTGGGCATTTTCCATTCAGGATGATATTTGGACGCAGCGGGAGCCTTCGATGCCAGAGAAGATCCTCCCTCCTGCTGACAGCCTGCAGCTGGTCCCTCATTCATACCTCCATTCTCCATCCTCTTGTTTTTTTCATCCTCTCTGAAATAAGTCCATGGAGAAATGAAACATGTCTTAGTCGCTTTAATCTCATTTGGGGAGTGGAGGGAGAGTGGGGGAGTGGGACGGACTGTGGGCTACCTTCCAGATCCTGAAAATACAGCCTACAATGTGTTGGGGAGATTGAAAACTCATACAAGTTAATGCTGTAAACAAACAGGTCTAAGTATATAAGAGCAAATATATTAACTGTAATCAAATCTGATCTCTAAATCGATCAGTCGTTCTGTCCAGGTAATTAGCCACTGCCATATAGTTCTCTTGAAATTTTGCCTACTTTTTTGTTCTTGTACTCTGTGGATGATGATTGGCCATATTCCCAGCATGCACGCTTCCATCCTGAATGAATAACATGTTCATTAAATTGAATTCAATTATCCTAAACAATATAAATATCCATATAGATATCAGCTTGTGTCTAAGTTCAATTCAATTCACTACTAAGCAGTGTTTGAAGTGTACTCCCAGTGTGTTTAGCATGTGTATGTGTGTGTGTGTGTGTGTGTGTGTGTGTCTTTCCACCTTAATCCCTTTTTAATGGGCATAAAAAAAAGACTCCCAAAGGATCGTCTCTGCTCCTGTGTACAAAATGATAATGATTTACCACTAGCAAATTATACGGCTCAAATTATAGCCTTTATATAAGACAGAATGAAATGATTTGTGCCATTTTATGAGCTCTAACATGCAGTGAGAGAGGCCCAACTGTTGCTCTGTACATTTCAGACCCACTCTATCGCTGGTGTGTGTGTGTGTGTGTGTGTGTGTGTGTGTGTGTGTGTGTGTGTGTGTGTGTGTGTGTGTGTGTGTGTGTGTGTGTGTGTGTGTGTGTGTGTGTGTGTGTGTGTGTGCGCGTGTGTATTAGTTATAGCAGCGTTGCTGTGGTTTTAAACACCACAAACAATCCACCAACCCAAAATCCCCAGCCAGTAGTGGTGCTGTGGTCATAAAGTGACATTGATGAAGGCTAGAAGATGACTAACACACACCGTGTATGGAAAACATGAGCTTTAGTGTCTAAGTGTAATGTTACACCTACGAGGTGACTAACAAGATCCATACAAATAAAGTAATGTTTACTCTAAATAGATTTTCTTAAAAATAATAATAATAATAATAATTTAAATCCAGTAGCCTAATACTACTACTACTATTATTACTACTACTAATAATAATAATTTACTGTAAAGTTAATGCATTGCTGTTTATGTTGTAGGCCTATTCTTCTTCTTCTTCTTCTTCTTCTTCTTCTTGGAACATATGAATAAAAAATCTACAAGGTGTCCTAAAAGTCTCCATAAATAGGGGTCTATGTTTGCCTGCACCACGTCGGTTGGAGGTTCATGGCTGTGACACGTCCAGTCTTTTTGAATATTTGAATAAGTTCATATTAATAAGCGACAGTGTCGTGTGTGACGAGTTCGCCATGTTTCCTGTTAAAGTCCATCGCAACCTTGTGACAGCTTCCCGGTCCAGACATGAGAATGATTTCAGTAGGTTCTTCTTTTGTCAATGGCGCTCTTAAAGGCTATCTTAAAAATATATATATATTTGGCTAAAATGTGTTACTTTCCCCTATGTATGGAGACTTTTTGGGACACCCTGTATTCATAACAAGCTAAAAAAACAAAATTTTTTTAAAAGGTTCTTTACAGCACCCTAAGAGTACAGTATGGAACGTGTTGCATATGGCTCTGTAAAGAACCTTTTAAAATGTTACACAGCACCATAAAGGCTATGCTTTCTTCTTTGGTCCTATATGCTCATAGAGATGTCCTTCTCTTAGGGGAACAACAGAGTGTTTTTTTAATCTACACAGAAGAACCCTTAAGGGTGCTAGAGTGAATTCTTATATCGAGGAAGGTGTGTTCTCACGCAAGGTTACCCACTCGGCTTATCGATCATTCATTTTAAAGCACGTTATTGAGTAGCTGCTATAAATGATTTCGGAAGTGTTCAAAAGTTTCACTACGAATGGGAAAGACAAGCTCCATTTGTGTTACAACTTCTGTTGTCCCTCAGAGGGAAGCCTTAAAGTGTCCATGTGTTACCTTACAAGAGAGTGCTTCCTTATTAGAAAGAGGTTTCATAAGTTAGGTGGAGTCAATTATCTAATGAACTAGTTCAAAATCTTTAAAAAAAAAGAACCATTTTTTTGCTAAGAGTGTACAATATAGTGCACCAGGGCAGTTGATGCATATAGTTATAAAAATCTGTTTTGTTTATTTGTTTATTTATTTATCAATAATTGCAATTGAGAATAAATATCATTCCAATTTTGTTCATGTATTATTCTCTTAGAAATACCTTTCCTTGTAGCTACATAGGATAGTACCAACTAAGGTGCATGTTTTGTGTGTGTGTGTGTGTGTGTGTGTGTATTTATATATACCTTTCACTTGAATTACATGGATATAGTGTATCTATAAAAAAAAAAAAAGAACTGAAGGTACATAATAGGACCTTAACAACCACTGATGTTCCTTTAAGGTTGCACTCTAAAAGCTAATTAAAGGTGCAAAAGTTGTACCCCTGATGGTACCAGCCCAAACTGTACCAAAGCACCAAAGTACAGTTTAGTACCTGAGACTGCACAGCCTGTAAACAATCATTCTGTACACGCTCGCATAGATTATAATCCTGTTCACTATCTATTTCTCTGGGTAGATATTTTCTCCTAAGGTCTCTCAGTCACATCATGACTCTTTAAAAGTGCACTACATAGTGACCAAGTTGTGATTTCAGACACCGCCACTTCAGGAGCAGTGGGACCTGATCCCGGCTTTAGTGATTCACATGCCAGGGCAAGTGCATCAAATCTTCTTGATTAAAAAAAACAAAACAAAACAAAAAAAAACCCACCGTGCAAGATTGATTTGCGCCACTTTTCACGCTGTGAATGGACAGAGAGACGGGATAAAGATGTTCACCTCAAAAAAAGAAGTGCTGCTTTAAAACACTCTTTCCATCCAGGAAAACAGAGAGAAGCTCGACAAAAAGCTGAAGGCTTCATATGAACCACTATGAATATTAATCACCTTTTATTATAGGAGGATGGAGATAGAAGGGGGGGGGGGAAGGAGCTTTGGGAAAGAAGGAACAATGCAATAAAAAGCGGACTGCTCTCTCTCTCTCTGGCTTTCTCTTTATGGATGTAAAACGCAAACAAGACACGAGGTGCGAAAAATCATGAGAAAGTATGTAGGAGAGACTCTCAGGACTGGACTGCTGAGATCTCTTATTTCTTGCTGTGTTTGATTATTAGGAAAGGAAAAGTGCGTGTTTATGTTCGTGCAAATAAAAATGCACTTCATTTTTGTTTTGATGCACAACTCACACGACCAAACAGACAGTCACCACCGACTGAATCCTGAATTGCCGAATATGTTAATACAAAAAAATAAAATAAAATAAAAATAATAATAAAAAAAAAGGCTAAAGAAACTGGGCGACATTTTTTAGAGCAAAAAAAAAATAATAATAAAATAATAAAAAAATAAATTCCAAACCAAAATTCGAGCTTAGTTTTTTATTTTTATTTTTATTTCTTTCTTTATTTCTTTCTTTCTTTAAATAGCTAACTTTTATAATTTCAACATACTCATACAAACCAACTTGAATCAAGTTAAAGGGAACGTTTAGGAAATGTTCATACATTTTTGCACTTTATGTGCGTTTTTTAAAAAAAAAAAAAAAGAAAGAAAGAAAGAAAGAAAAGCAAACCCGATTTTTTTTCTTTGTCGTTACAAATCGGAATCATCTTTCAGCTTGCATTTTTGCGACATTTCTAAAATGTAGGCTAAATCGAGTTGAACTTGATCCCGATGTTGGTATGGATTTGCACAGTTCATATTTAAATAAGAATAACATGATCAAAACATCAGAAAAGGAAATATACACAAACGGAATTGTGCATATGGGCATTTTCCACACCAATCAGCTGATTCACATCACCTCCTGGTTTAAAAGTCTGTTAAAAAGGCTGAAATGTGTAGAACACGGGGTTCTCCAGGACTAGGTTTGGGAACCTGTGGTCTATAATGTAAGAAGTATTGTCCAGAGGTACAAGTTGTGCAAAAGTATTAACCACTGTATTCAAAATTGCAAAGATTAAACACTCTTAGAAAAAAAAATGGTTCTTTCAATAGTTATATATGAGTTCCTGCTAAAAGGGTTCCAGTTTGGATCGTGAAACACTCACAGAACCTGTAAATGTCCTACACTCTCAAACATAAAGTCACCAAACTGTACTGGAATGGTACCATCAATGGTACATCTTTTCTACCTTTAGTATTTCACCTGGAGATGTCGAGTGCACCTTAAAAAAAAAAAAAAAAAACTCATTTAAGGTAGACAATTAGATGTTAAGGATCGCAGATGCACCTTTAAATGCACCTTTAAAAGAACATGCATCCTTGACTGTAATGACAAAGTGAAGTGCAATTTGATTCCTTTTCATTCTCAGAGTGCACCAAGAAAGAACCTTTTTTTTTTTTTTTGGGTTGCCATATTGAATCATTTTTAAATGTTCTTTTACAGAACCATATACAAGAAGAAGCCATATTACATAAAGAACCATGTTGTCTTCATGTTGCTCGACTGAAATATTCTATTTCATGTTGCTCGACTGGATATTCTATTACAGACTTTATTCTGTAGACTATATTATTCTAATTTATCTAACAAATAACAAATATCGTGCAATTTGGGGCACCTTGTTCAAATGAACCTATATAAAGTTCCTCTCTCTACCTCATTCATTTTGTATCTGTGTCTTTCTTTCCATAAAGATGCGTGCGCCCGTGCGCGCGCACGCACGCACACACACACACACACACACACACACACTCTTCAACAGGGGGTTGTCCCCTACCTACTTACACGAAGAGTTTTCCCCCTTAAAGAGAACAAGCCCATAAGGGAGGGAGGGCCATTAAGAGCTCATTAGAAACAGGACGCGCATATATAAGAGCCTGCTGGTGCTGGGAACACTCTGGAGCTGAGAAGGAATATCCTCTCTTGTGTTTTGTTATTTGTTCCCCCATCTCCTGTCTTCTCTTTCCCTCTCTAACACACCGCCATGGGCTCGGTTTTCCCCGCCGACGCGCTGAGGATGAAGTCCGGCTTCAAGTCTCCAAATCTGTCTCTGTGTGAAATCATCACCTCGGATGTCCTGCACAGCTTTCTGTACGGGAGATGGAGGAACGTGCTAGGAGAACAGCCCCATCACCATCATCATCCTCATCCTCTTCATCCTCATCCTCACCATCCTCATCCTCATCCTCATCATCTTCATCAGGTCTCCGAAGACAAGCCGCAGCATCCCTTCAGCAAAACCGCGTTCACCGCTGAGGTCCTGGCGCAGTCCTTCTCCGGAGGTATTTCAGCTCACCCTCTTCATTCTACACCCCTGTTCCTACTGATCACATGCTCATCTTCTCGTAACATCTCGTTACATGGTTTAGGACTAAACTGCAACTTAAATATGCGAATGGAAATGCGAATCTAAAACTCTTTCACACCGTATACATTTGCCACGCTTAGATGTCTGGGACATTTATTTATTTATTTTTTTACAGGCTACAAAAAAAAAAAGAGAGAGAGAAACCTTTATAGTTATATTAAGCTTACATGTCTATACTTACTCAGCAAAAAAGTTTTTAACCCTTAAAAAACGAACCAGCTTGAATCCAGATGTTAAAACGAGTTCAGTAAAACCCACAGAGACCGTTGTTGTCTCTGATATTAAGTAAAAGTCGGAAAGACATTTATGAAAGTATTACGAATAATAATAATAATTTAAGAAATTATAATTTTTTTCTTCTTCTAACGTAAACATATGTAGACTGGCATGCATGTAGTTAAATGAACAGAATGTGCGTTTTAATGCCCATGAAACTTTTTTTAAATATATATATATATATATAGCGACTTTTGGAAACATTTGCAGCCCGAAAAAAGGATTTAAATTGTTTGCACGTGAATATTTTATAACTAAGGATTGATTAATAGATTTATTAGATACTAATAGCACTGGCGCAGTTAAAATTACTCTTCTTCTTCTTCTTCTACTTCTTCTTATTATTATTTAGGCTGCTATTTGAAATCTTTTTTTTTAAATAAACATTTTATTTATTAATGCCTAATTATTTTTTTTATACAGTTATTGGACTGAAAAACAACCAAATGTGATTGTTGTTGTTGTTGTTGTTGTTGTTGTTTTGGCTGGAGAAATGCGATCAGAAATGTGTTCCAGCAGCATTAATAAAACCACGTCACGTGGAAACGTGAATTTCCACGTGAACAGGTTACCGACCTTAACAGAAGACGGCTGCGTGAAATGATATTTTACTTAAGTGAAGGATGTACACCAAACTGAACTATAGCCTACACTTGACTGTCTAAAGAAATTAAAATGGATCTGTATACATATATAAAGGGGGGCGCGGGAAGAGGAGGGGGGTGGGGGGTTTAAACGGCGACCCTCAAAGCCAGAGGTGGATTAAAAATTAAAACACAGCCAATTAACTCTTCATTAACATCTGCAGTGTTACTTAAAGCTCAGCTGGATGGCTACAAATGATCAGGTGAAGAGATCAAGCCTTCATTCTGAGAGTTCATTCTACACTGGATTTATTTGCGCTCTGTAATTTATTCTCCATGCAAAAAAAAAAAGAAGAAGAAAAAAAAAGAAAAGAAAAAGATCGAGCTTAACTTTCTTTCCCAAGCTCTCAGTCACTTTTTATTCGTTTTACGCACAATGCAGGAAGGCAGTAAATGCATTTGGTTAACTTTGTGCTTTGACCTGAGAAACTTTTTACTGAAAAAAAAAACTGAGAGAGAGAGAGAGAGAGAGAGAGAGAGAGAGAGAGGTTCTCTTTCTTTTCAGAAAAAAAAATCATTCATCAATCTCCGGAATCTTTTCCTGCGTTGGCAGCTAATCGCTCCTTTCTCTCTCTCTCTCTCTCTCTCTCTCTCACACACACACACTCTCTCTGTCTCTCTCTCTCTCTCTCTTTTCTTTCTCTCTGCGTCCTGAAAAGATGGCTGTTCCTCCTCTAACGCACCATGAAGGCCATTTCTATCCCCATTCACGCCATGTCAGCCGTCTAATCGCCTTTTTATTCCAGGGGTTTGTTTGTGAAATTCGCGGCTCTTTGAAAACAAGCTCTCGTTCATTCACAGCAAATTTATGGCTACAAAGTTTCTTAAAAAGGATAATGAATTTGGAATTAGCCGAGCCCCCGGTTTCTGCAGAGGAAAAACTAATGAATATCGCTGTGAGCCATGACGAATCGCTGGGCCCCGAGCAAACACAGGAGCGTTTAACCTCTTTTTTCTTTTTTCTTTTTTTATATCGTCGTCACGAATAAAAATTCTTCGAGTGTGACATGAAATGAATGAGAGCTCCTGAACGAATCCTGAACGAATCCTGAACTGCAGAGATCCCCCCCCCCTCACTATCTGTTAATTAAATGAATCACGGGGGAAATACCCGTATGTTAAAACAAACGACCGCAAAATAGGACTAGATCAATCAATTAATGAAATAAATCAACGAATTAATGAATATTCTAGAAATGGTCTGCTATTTGGTTCTGTATCTCACTAAGTTGATGTGTTTGTAGAGTAAAATTTAGTTGATTTGTTTTGTTTTGAACTTTGTTTCCTTTAAAAAAAAAAATTACACTACATTAAAACGGCTTTATAATTTATTTTGCACGTTATGTAATTACACTTTTCTAACCAAATGTACGAGTGTCAAATTAGAAAAAAAAAAAATAATAAAAATAAAAAAGCACTAGCCTGTTTTGTCTCTTTTTCGGTTTGCAGCCCATTATTCCCCTTACTGCAATATTTATACTATGAAATATTTAGTTTAAATAAAGTTTTTTTTTTTTTTTAAATATATCATTTCAATTGGAAGTGTGCCTTGGATTCCTTTTTTTTTTTTTTGGACACCATTTTTTTCTTATTTTAGAAATATATTTGTTTATTTATTTACAATATTAAGATCTTAAATGTTAGCTATTATAAAATTAACATAACTTTAAAAAAAAAAAAAAAAAGTAAAATAACAACAAAACAATTCTAGTGTTTTATGTGACGCCGGAAATGAACGAGTGAGCTGTTAAAGAAGTAGAATAAATAATTACCTGTTTATTTATTTATTTATTTGCATGGTGCTTCACTCTAATTTCCTGCAGTGTATTTTGAATGAACTGTTTATTTTTGGTCAATTGTTTTTGTCAACTAAGCACTATATATGTTAATTTACTCCATGTTTTTATTTATTTATTTATTTATTTTTAAAAATTGTATTTAAATCCTATTATTCATGTTCACGTTTAGAGGTCCAGAAGTTGTCCAGCTTGGTGCTGCCCAGTGAGGTGATCATCGCTCAGAGCTCCATCCCTGGAGAAGGCCTGGGCATTTTCTCCAAGACGTGGATCAAAGCCGGGACCGAGATGGGTCCGTTCACTGGCCGCGTCCTCTATCCCCAGCACGTGGACCTGCTCAAGAACAACAACCTCATGTGGGAGGTGAGATGCTTCCTTAGGCAATAAACTGCTTCATAAACACAAACCAATACAATGTACAATGAAGAATCAATCCCCAAGGAGTCTCAAATTTGGACACCAATTTGTCCAAAATATTCAAAAATACTATTTTCAAAGATATTCATCATAACGTTTGCCCTCTGTACATGCTGATAGGTGTTTAATGAGGATGGGACGGTGCGCTGCTTCATAGATGCGAGTCAGGAGGACCAACGCAGCTGGATGACCTACATCAAGTGTGCAAGGAACGAGCAGGAGCAGAACCTGGAGGTGGTGCAGATCGGCAGCAGCATCTTCTACAAGGCTGTGGAGGTCAGAGCCTCGTCTTTAACAGTTTACCTCAGGGGATACCTGTCTTGGGTTGTCTAGAGCAGCGGTGATTGAGTGGTTAAGGCATTGGGCTGATGACTGACAGGTTGTGAGTTGAAATCCCAGAATCACTGCTAAGTCATCAATCATATATAATATGTCTGCTTTGCCTAACTTTTATTTATTTTTTTTTTTGGATGAAGACATCTCTTTATACAAAGACGCATGTTTTCATCTTTGAGACAAATTATTTTACATACATGTAATTAACAATGCTATTTTTGATATTCGAATTTTCTCTTTATTCAGACTATTCCTCCTGACCAGGAGTTGCTTGTTTGGTATGGGAATTCACACAACAGCTTTCTGGGAATTCCGGGTGTTCCTGGCATTGAGGAAGAGCATCAGAAAAGAACCAGGAATGGTAAGTATGACAAAAGAGCCTGTATGTGACTGATTGTATGTGCATCATTAACAGATTAACAAGTGTATAAGAAGAATAATGCTCATGAACCTTACATTACATAATGGAGAAAGAGATTACGATCTTGGAGTTCTCTCTGCAAGTGCACCCTCTACTGGGTGGGAAATTATGGGAAAACATTAGAATCTTTTTGTGCACCTTAAAGGTTTTTTTCGTCCAGTGTTTTCAAACCCTAAAATAAATACTATCTCGTTTAGAAGGGAGCATAACGTAAATGCAATCTATGGTTTCTTATTTTGTTCAAATCTGTCCAATTCAATGAAATAAAAATCCCATAATGCTAAAGTTTTTGCACCTTAAAAAAAAAAAAAAAAAGCAATTTCCTCCCATCAAAACTTTACGAACCTCTCATATAGTGAACTGAAGAAATTTTATGATGTCTTTAACAAATCTGGTCAAAATGAAAAGAAGAAAAAAAATGAAAAAAAGAAGCCATTCCTATGTTACCTTCCAAAGTTTCTTGTTTTCAGCTCCAACACACAATTTAACCACTTAAACGCCTGGATAATTATTCAGATCTTTGAAGGACATCACTAACAGGAAAGAGTTGTAATTACACACACAAAAAAAGAAGATAAGAATCTAGGGAATCTGACTCGTCTAAGGCTTTTTTTTAGATGAGTCCCATCAAGGCCTTCAGAATCATCAAAATATCAGAGTTAGTTGAAGCTTAACTCTAAAAAGATTCCTCTAACAAAAGTCAAAAATCTCACCCTGTCGTCTATTTTCTTTTCAGATGATTCCCACTCAAGCGACAGCAATCCTTCTACCTCGCCTCCATCCATGTCCTCGTTGGCGTCCAGCCGCATGCGCTGCGTCATCTGTCACCGTGGCTTCAACTCACGCAGCAACCTGCGCTCTCACATGCGCATCCACACACTGGACAAACCCTTCGCGTGTCGCTTCTGCAACCGGCGCTTCAGCCAGTCGTCCACGCTGCGCAACCACGTGCGCCTGCACACCGGCGAGCGCCCCTACAAGTGCCACGTGTGCCAGAGCGCCTACTCGCAGCTGGCAGGACTCCGGGCGCACCAGAAGAGCGCCAGGCACCGGCCAGCAGGCAACAACACAGAAACCAGGCGGCCGTCTCCTGCCTCTCCATCACAGGTGGCCTCCATGGCGCAGACGGTGCCGCTGGTGCACCACATAGCCACCATGGTGCTCTGAGGAGTGCAGAGACATGTGACTGAACACTTACCAGATGAAATGTCGGTCGAACATCGCGTCGAACAATGTTGCACTTTTGCACTTCCTCCTTAAATGTTGTGCATTACAAAATGACATTCAATACATGCACAGTACAATCTTGGTGATGATCTGGATCACTCTATTTTGCTTATGGAAACCACGACACGACCTTAGTCTGGGTTTGAGACCATGCTAGCTGCGTTATTCCGAAAGAAATGTCATGGAGGATCATCTCCATTTTCTGGAAAGCTAGCATCAGTGGTTGTCCATTTATGATGCCATTAACATCTTGTAATCATGTATACAGTGTATTCCGTATTTAATATGATCAAAGACTCACTTATTAAAGGAGCAGTTTGTAATTTGAACACCCTCTCCTACGTGCAAGGGATTTGCTTTGCAATAAAGCTCTGACAAGCCTTCCCTTTCTTCCCAACTGACAGATTCAAATCTCTGTGTTGTCTTTTAAGGAAAAGGAGCAGAGCTGAGCTGAGACTGCAAACTGCACCTTTAATAGGACCATAAACTCGTCCACTGATTAAAACAGCACCGTGTATTTGTATGTGCGGCTGTGGCTCATAGAGCGGGGTGTCCACTAATCGTAGGGTCGGCGGTTCGATTCCCGGCCCACGTGACTCCACATCCCGAAGCATCCCTGGGCGAGACGCTGAACCCCGAGTCGCTCCCGATGGCAAGCTAACGCCTTGCGTGGCAGCTCTGCTCCCATCGGGGTGTGAGTGTGTGTGTGAACGGGTGAATGAGACACAGTGTAAAGCGCTTTGGAACCGCTAAGGTTAAAAAAGCACTATACAAGTGCGGATATTACTCATATTCTAAAATGAAAAAAAAAAAAATACTGGATGCCTTAACACCTGAGCCTGACTGTGGTGATTATTTCCAGGAGCATTATTTTAATGCAGATTTTCTCCTCTTACACGGTGACAGTCATTCATCTATACAGAAGGTTAGGAAGAAGGATTATGGTCATTAAAATAATGTAGATAATGTGAATATGATGTGACCGTATACAAGATGCACCCCCCCCCCCACACACACACAGTACATCTGCTTACATAAATGTGTGATCTAAAAAAAACAACCCATGTGTCTGATGTAAATATGTTTGAACATCTCATTTAGTGTTAATAAAATCAACCGATTATACTATATACACTTGAATCACATTATTATGGAAAATCTCTCTATCTATTTATCCATCTGTCTAACTGTCTATCTATCTGTCTGTCTATCTGTCTATCAAACCTGATCTCATTTTCTACTTCAGATTCATTTGGCCTTTATCAACGCATGTAATACATCATCACTGTAAATGAGGATTTGTCCCGTTTCCTGATATTAAGAACAAACTGATATGTAAAAGCAAACCACCAACAGGTATTAAACTTTGACCTGAATTTCACAGGAAGTTGATTTATTCGACCAGTTACACAAAACCTCACGCCAATAATAATCAGGATTTTATTTCATACACGTTTAGCTTCTTAAAAGGAATTGCTTGGACCCTTGGGGGGAAAGACTCTGTTATATGGATCCCAGAGAGGAACAACCGGAAAACCCTTAGGTGTATTAGATTTGACCTTTTAGATGTACACTTTATAGATTTACACTTAACTTGAATTTACGAAACAGCAGCATTTATTAAATGGACTGCGGAAAAGTAAAGAGCTTCTCAGAGGAAGGAGTTTTGTGCAATTCTGAAGGGAAGATATATATATAAAAACAACAACAATGGAAGACGATGTCAATCTTAAGAATCTTGTAATGTTTACTATTTTTAAACTGGCAAACTGACCAGGGCGGAATGAACCAGAATTAATCTCAGGTCGACGTTTTAATCAAAGTATAGGATTTTAATCTCAGATTTATCAAGCCGAGTTTAAAATGATTGTTGGTGAAACCCGTCCAAAGAAAACCCTGCTGAACCCCCCCCCCCCCAAAAAACAATAGAAAACATCACAGAAATTCGAATGGTTTCCACTACAAATACCAGTACAAACCATCAGCTAACCATTAAAACACTTACGAGTCCTTAATAGTACTAGACATCTAGATATATCCACTAGACATAACATGCCACCAATAGAAGGCAACAAATTACCAGTAGAGACCAACACGGACCATTACAGTTTCCATTAAAAGCAATACAGTTCCCATTTTGACCATTAAAGCCATTACAAATTCGATGAGTGTTTCTATTGGTTTTTTGGGTTTGTTTTTTTTTTTCCAGCATGGAAGCTAAATATTGATTCAGGGCCTTTTGCCATTAATATATGACACATTACACAGAGACTTTCAGTCATTTCTACAATTAAACACTCTATTCAAGCCAGTATAATGCTATTTTACTGTTGGACACAGCAATCTGTGAGGTATTTTGCTAAAATATCTACAGTTCTGAGATTTTACTGCATTAAAACACCTTAATGAGTAGCTACAGTATCGTTAACTTTACTGTAAAACTAGCTGCTACTCATAGTGTTGAATTGAAGCAGGACGGGAACATTGAATGGCTAATTTGACATTTTCTTCCATTATTTTTCGTTATTATTAAGCTTTTTTTCTTTTCTTTTTTTCTTTCAGTTATTTTAGTGAAGCAGGGTGCAACAAGTTTAAACTGGAGGGAAATCTAGGCAACGCTAGCTAATGTTCTCCAAGCTAAGCTAGCTAGCCTGATATTTTAAAGATGGCCTGTATAGCTTACTTTCTTCTACCTCTTCTTCTTCTTTGTGTGTGTGTGTGTGTGTGTGTGTGTGTGTGTAAGCACTGATTTTGTGTTTGTTATTGTCATTGTTATAATGGGAAACTGTAATGGTCTCTGTGGATCTTTATACTGGTAATTTGTTGCTGTCTAAATGGTGGCATGTTACCTCCATCC
Organism: Ictalurus furcatus; assembly: GCF_023375685.1. Lineage (NCBI taxonomy): Eukaryota > Metazoa > Chordata > Actinopteri > Siluriformes > Ictaluridae > Ictalurus > Ictalurus furcatus. The sequence continues at coordinate 17,272,232 of NC_071282.1, forward strand.
TTAATACGTCCTGCTAGGTCATGGAAAGCATTTGGTAATGGTTTTAATGGTTAACAGCTGATGGTTTGTATTGATGGTATTTTTAGTGGAAAGGTCTTCCGTTTTACACCGCTATTATCATGTAATATTAATTATGAACCTAATACGTTACACCGAGGTGTCATGTTCACAATTGACCGCGGGGTGGCAGCAGAGTGGCGCAGATTTCCATCAGATCACAGCTGAAGCGATTTCTACTGGAGTTCGGATTTTTTTTTTTACACTATTTATTGATTAGCAGTTTTATGAGATATCGATGAATATTTTAATGGTTTTTTTTTCTTCTTCTTCAAAGAGCTGTCTGGGAAACAAGGAAATGTTTCCCAGCATTGGGCAAAGTCTAACTCATCACACACCTCCCTCAAAAGTTGAATAAAACCGAATATTTATCGGAACGACTCTCAGAAGCTATAAACATTCCCTATATTCTCTAGCATTCGGGATGTTATCTAAAGTGGAAGTTGCAGTGAGAACTCGAACTACACTCTGGGATAGAGCATGCCACTGAAGATTAAATTAAATATGATTTATGGCAACTTTGCACAAGATGCCAAAAAGACTAGCTGGTCTGGGTGTGAAGTGTGTGAGGGGTGTGAAGAAGATGAAGAAGAAGAAGAAGTAGAAGAAACATCAATAAGAGCAACTTGTCCTTGGAGGGGAATGGGTTACTAAACCTGTGGCAGCTCAAAGCTGAAATAATCATCTGAAGATGTGTTGTTTGTGTGTGTGTGTGTGTGTGTGTGTGTGTGTGTGTGTGTGAGAGAGAGAGATAGAGAGTATGTTAAGACATTTTTCTTTATTAAGTTTCTTAATAAACTCATCTTCATAAGTCATTAGTTTTAGTTAGTGCAGGTCTGATTTTGTTGTGAATTTTGATTAATGTGTGTGTGTGTGTGTGTGAGGTTTCTTTCAGCCGTGACCCAGCAGTGGTGTCTGAGTCACACATGCCCTTGGTGATGAAGTACCGATGTCCTTTCCTTTTGTCAACTCAGCACACAACTTTTTTTTTTTCCATGGATTTGTATTATATTTATCTTCAGCGTTTACATGATAGACTCTACGGTCAGCTTTAGAATGATCTACAGTACATCCTTCACAAAATGTACCAAAACGACATTAATACATGAATAATACACAAAATGATTACACGTGTTCCACTCAAGCTGCGCTGTTCCTCGAAGAGAAACATTCAAACATTCGCCTCTTTCAATCTCATTGTACGGCAAAAGTTCTGGCACCCTTCGGAAGAATTCTTTGAAAGAATTTGCCAGAAAGCACGACGTGCAGACCGGTTTATTTTGCCCGTGTTTATGAAGGACTCTTTAAAAAATGTTTTAATTAAGCATCATCATCATCATCATCATCATCATCAGTTTTCCATCTGATGAACCATTTATCAAATAGCACAGAAAACCTTTTTTGGGACACCAGAAGAACTACAGCGGTATAGTTAACAAAAGGCTTCTTTCAGATTCTTCAAAATCATACCCGAAAAAAAGGAGAACAATTTATTCTAAACAATATACAGCGCCCTCCATTAATATTGGCACCCTTGGTAATTATGAGCAATGGAGGCTGTGAAAAATTGTCTTTCTTGTTTAACCTTTTGATCTTTTGCTCAAAAATACTCTGCTCTCATGGATAAACAATTGCAAACACAACACAGGTTTATATATGTAAAAAATATCTTTGTGAAATATTGGTGTGCAACAATTATTGGCACCCTTTTAGTCAATACTTTGTGTTACCTCGCTTTGCCAAGATAACAGCTCTGAGTCTTCTCCTATAATACCTGATGAGGTTGGAGAATACATGGCGAGGGATCTGAGACCGTTCCTCCGTACAGAATCTCTCCAGATCCTTCACATTTCGAGGTCCACGCTGGTGGACTCTCCTCTTCAGTTCACCCAACAGGTTTTCTATGGGGTTCAGGTCAGGGGACTGGGATGGTCATGGCAGGACCTTGATGTTGTGGTCAGTAAACCATTTCCGTCTTGATTTTGGATCATTGTCCTGCTGGAAGATCCAACCACGGCCCATTTGAATCTTTCTGGCAGAGGCAGTCAGGTTTTCATTTAATATCTGTTGATATTTGATGGAGTCCATGATGCCATGTATCCTAACAAAATGTCCAGGTCCTCTGGCAGAAAAACATTCCCAAACCATTAAAGATCCTCCACCATATTTAACTTTAACTGAATATTTTATCGCTTACCTAATCTCTCGATCGATCAATCTGTATTGAAGAACAAAACAAAAAACATCCTCCAACAAATGAGTTTTTTTGTTTTTTAAAAATTTTTATTTAGATCAAGCAGCAAATGAAAATGGCCGAGTTTCTCAAAGGCCCAGCAGCACGACGATCACCGCGTATCTCACTCTCTCTACCAGATATAAAGATCTGAACTCTACAACGCTTTAAGATAACTGGGCCCAGATCGTCTTCTTTAGTGGCCAGGCAGATCAGACTGGTCCTGCTGATGTGTCATTTGATACTTGCGTGATTTCTATTTGATGCAAATCCATTAAGCCAACGGAACATGAAGTTCCTTCTAGCTGCCACGTCGAAGCCTGACTCTTTGGCCCTTTCCTCTGCCTCTAACTGACTGTGCTTTTCGTGTTGCTGATTGTGTTGATCAGCTTCTTAATATGAATGCGCTACTCTCGCTACACTCTACCGTAGGTGGCAATTTTACGAAACATAATTAAGGCTCGAGGGAGGAATTGATTGCTTCAATGTGTTCCTCATTAAGATGCTTTAAACAATTGCAGAACGATGAAATCATATTACGCCATTACATTGAATCCCACAGTTTGTTGCTGCCTCGCATAGATATGAGTCGTTAGACGCGATGCGTGAATACAGAGATCAATTCGAATAACACATGTGGCTGTTTGTGCGCATAATTAATTCGTTTCTAAAGCAACTCATTCCGCACACTCCTACTGATATTTATTTATTTGGCAAAGGCTTTCAGAAAAAAAGACCTGAGAACCGAGCAGCTGAATCGGAGATGATCATTAACCTGACGTACGTAAAGAGTATATTTGCGCTTAATTCCTTTTACGTCTCACGTTATGACTCAGTTTTGCATAAACGAATAGGAAATATATGTAGGTAGTCTACGGACTTAAAAAAAAGTAGCACATTTGCATATTTTGTGTATGAGATTTGCATCTCAGTCTGTCCAAGTGGTAGAAATACACTTACATGCGCATGCACATCTCCTCTCTATCTGTGGGATTTTAATTTTAAACACCTTGATCAAATAGGGTGCCGTTCTATAGTGCTTTATTAATGAGTGTAAATTAGTTGATTAATGTTCTCATTACACATTTTGAGATTTAAGACTTCAAACGAAAAATAGTGAAGCAAATTTCAGGCCTAATATGTGGATTTTCTTGGGGCAGTCGGGGAAAACTTCACATGGTCACATTTTGAATCTATAGTATATGTATATCTTAAAACTACTGCTACAACAACAACAACAATTACTGCTACTATTACTACTACTACTACAACAACAACAACAACAACAATTACTGCTACTATTACTACTACTGCTACAACAACAACAACAATTACTGCTACTATTACTACTGCTACTACAACAACAATTACTGCTACTATTACTACTACTACTACAACAACAACAACAACAACAACAACAACAATTACTGCTACTATTACTACTGCTACTACAACAACAACAACAACAACAACAACAATTACTGCTACTATTACTACTGCTACTACAACAACAATTACTGCTACTATTACTACTACTGCTACAACAACAACAACAATTACTGCTACTATTACTACTACTGCTACAACAACAACAATTACTGCTACTATTACTACTACTGCTACAACAACAACAACAATTACTGCTACTATTACTACTGCTACTACAACAACAATTACTGCTACTATTACTACTACTACTACTACAACAACAACAACAACAACAATTACTGCTACTATTACTACTGCTACTACAACAACAATTACTGCTACTATTACTACTACTGCTACAACAACAACAACAACAATTACTGCTACTATTACTACTGCTACTACAACAACAATTACTGCTACTATTACTACTACTGCTACAACAACAACAACAACAACAATTACTGCTACTATTACTACTGCTACTACAACAACAATTACTGCTACTATTACTACTACTGCTACAACAACAACAACAATTACTGCTACTATTACTACTACTGCTACAACAACAACAATTACTGCTATTACTACTACTGCTCCAACAACAACAATTACTGCTACTATTACTACTACTGCTACAACAACAACAACAACAACAATTACTGCTACTATTACTACTGCTACTACAACAACAATTACTGCTACTATTACTACTACTGCTACAACAACAACAACAATTACTGCTATTACTACTACTGCTACAACAACAACAATTACTGCTACTATTACTACTGCTACTACAACAACAACAATTACTGCTACTATTACTACTACTGCTACAACAACAACAATTACTGCTACTATTACTACTACTGCTACAACAACAACAATTACTGCTACTATTACTACTACTGCTACAACAACAACAACAATTACTGCTATTACTACTACTGCTACAACAACAACAATTACTGCTATTACTACTACTGCTCCAACAACAACAATTACTGCTACTATTACTACTACTGCTACAACAACAACAATTACTGCTATTACTACTACTGCTCCAACAACAACAATTACTGCTACTATTACTACTACTGCTACAACAACAACAACAACAACAACAATTACTGCTACTATTACTACTGCTACTACAACAACAATTACTGCTACTATTACTACTACTGCTACAACAACAACAACAATTACTGCTATTACTACTACTGCTACAACAACAACAATTACTGCTACTATTACTACTGCTACTACAACAACAACAATTACTGCTACTATTACTACTACTGCTACTACAACAACAATTACTGCTACTATTACTACTACTGCTACAACAACAACAACAATTACTGCTACTATTACTACTACTGCTACAACAACAACAACAATTACTGCTATTACTACTACTGCTACAACAACAACAATTACTGCTACTATTACTACTGCTACTACAACAACAACAATTACTGCTACTATTACTACTACTGCTACAACAAGAACAACAATTACTGCTACTATTACTACTACTGCTACAACAACAACAATTACTGCTACTATTACTACTACTGCTACAACAACAACAACAACAACAACAATTACTGCTACTATTACTACTGCTACTACAACAACAATTACTGCTACTATTACTACTACTGCTACAACAACAACAACAATTACTGCTACTATTACTACTACTGCTACAACAACAACAATTACTGCTATTACTACTACTGCTCCAACAACAACAATTACTGCTACTATTACTACTACTGCTACAACAACAACAACAACAACAACAATTACTGCTACTATTACTACTGCTACTACAACAACAATTACTGCTACTATTACTACTACTGCTACAACAACAACAACAATTACTGCTACTATTACTACTACTGCTACAACAACAACAACAATTACTGCTATTACTACTACTGCTACAACAACAACAATTACTGCTACTATTACTACTGCTACTACAACAACAACAATTACTGCTACTATTACTACTACTGCTACAACAAGAACAACAATTACTGCTACTATTACTACTACTGCTACAACAACAATTACTGCTACTACAACAAGAACAACAATTACTGCTATTACTACTACTGCTACAACAACAATTACTGCTACTATTACTACTGCTACTACCACCACTACAACTACTGCTACTACCACCACTACTACTACTACAACAACTACTACTGCTATTACTACAACACTACTACAACTACTACTGCTACAACAACAACAATTACTGCTACTATTACTACTACTGCTAAAACAACAACAATTACTGCTACTACAACAAGAACAACAATTACTGCTATTACTACTACTGCTACAACAACAACAATTACTGCTACTATTACTACTGCTACTACCACCACTACAACTACTACTACTACAACAACTACTGCTACAACAACAACAATTACTGCTACTACCACCACTACTACTACTACAACAACTACTACTGCTATTACTACAACACTACTACAACTACTACTGCTATAACAACAACAATTACTGCTACTATTACTACTACTGCTAAAACAACAACAATTACTGCTACTATTACTACTGCTACTACCACCACTACAACTACTACTACTACTACTACTACTACAACAACTACTGCTACAACAACAACAATTACTGCTACTACCACCACTACTACATCAACTACTACTACAACTACAACAACAACAATTACTACTACAACAACTACTGCTGCTATTACTACAACACTACTACAACTACTACTACAACAACTACTACTGCTACTAGTCCCACTACTACTACTACTGCTATTACTACAACAACACTACTACAACTACTACTACAACAACAACTACTACTGCTACTAGTCCCACTACTACTACTACTGCTATTACTACAACAACACTACAACTACTACTACAACAACAACTACTACTGCTACTAGTCCTACTACTACTACTGCTGCTACTAGTACTACTACAACTACTACTGCTACCAGTACTACTACTACTGCTACTAGTACTACTACTACTACTGCTACTAGTACTACAACAACTACTGCTACTAGTACTACTACAACAACTACTGCTGCTGCTATTAGTACTACTACAACAACAACTACTACTACTACTACTACTACTACTACTACAACTACTACTGCTACTAATACTACTACAATAACAACAACTACTACTGCTACTAGTACTACTACAACTACTACTGCTACTAGTACTACTACTACTGCTGCTATTAGTACTACTACAACTACTACTGCTACTACTACAACAACTACTGCTACCAGTACTACTACTACTGCTACTAATACTACTACAATAACAACAACTACTACTGCTACTAATACTACTACAATAACAACAACTACTACTGCTACTACTACTACTGCTACTACTACAACAACTACTGCTACCAGTACTACTACTACTGCTACTAGTACTACTACAACTACTACTGCTACTAGTACTACTACAACAACTACTGCTACCAGTACTACTACTACTGCTACTAGTACTACTACTGCTACTAGTACTACTACTTACAGGCAACAGGCCAGTAAGATGACTGGGTATAAAAAGAGTACCTTAGAGAGGCGGAGTCTTTGGAATTGGGGTTGTAGAGGTGTGAAGTATTTTTGGGCAAGTCAGCTTCTAGAGAGGCATTTTCCAGAGACACACATATATTTCAATAATTAAAATGTGTGTATGTGATTACCTTATACACATCATTTCACTTTTCTGCACTACAAATCCAAACCCAGTGTTGTCTGCTTAAAGATGTACAAAGTGCTCTATAAAAAAGACATTTTAATCATGTGACCCATTGCTCTTCTGCTACACACCTGACCTTGGGCTGACGAACAAACAGACGAACACCCTCTAAGGACTGAAGGACCTACAGGATCCTATACAGCCACGGATTACGCGTATAATTAGCGCGCACGCACCGACAGTCATTTTGTGCAAGAGACCTGCATTTTCCTAAAATGGCTGAAAGGTGCTTCATCATTTCACATATCTACACCTACGACACGTCAGTGTTGTTAATAATGACGGTTATCCTTATCCAAATACAGGAACTAGACTCTAGAAAGAAGAGTTCACTTACATTCTGCACATTTTGACTAATGATTTGTTTAAAAGGAAACAGTAATAATAATGTAATGATTAAAATACCAGTTGAATGAATCGGTTGGAATCACAACATTGTCTTCTCTGCATTTTTCTTTGAAAAAGTGTCCACTTTTTGAATGAATTGAACCATCCATTGTTGGCACCGAGGGACCACTTCACTAGGACAAGGTGACGACGTGGGAGGGGGAGTATCCAATAGCAACAGTGATTGGCGTTCGGTATAAATATGGACGTTTCTGTGAACACGGACAAGACGGAGAAGCAGGAAAAGTCCAGTGAGAGTCAGATCTCGGTTCAAGACGTGACAATGGCAACACGGGTGCTCTCTCTCCTCTGTGCCTTCGCGGTTCTCTCGCTTTCCTCTGCGTGTTACATCCAGAACTGCCCCAGAGGAGGGAAGCGTTCATTTCCGGACGCCGCCCTCAGGCAGGTAAGTCAAGCGCCGGGGATGTGACGATGGATCGTTTGTTAACTGGTATCGTGATATTTATCCGGTATAGATATAACATATCTTTGTACTGAATTGCACATTTTATGTTGGTTTATGTGCTTTTTTTTAAAAAATATATATTTTAATAGGACAAATAATGCAAGAGCTTTAAAAATATCACAATAGAATCACAGTATAACTGATAAGAGTATTTAGTCCAGCACTAGTATTAGACTTTGCTTATTTCTTTACTGCTTTTACATAGCAGGAAACTTCAGCACTGTTGTCTGTACGTTTTTATAAAAAAAAAGGTTTGAAAGTACCAATAAATAAATAAATAAATAAATAAAGCCACAGATCATGAAATGGAGTGTGTTGTACAGCACGATCTGCTCTGATCTCGGTTTCCAGTGTATGGCGTGCGGTCCTGGAGATAAGGGCCGGTGTTTCGGTCCCGGTATCTGCTGCGGGGAAGGACTGGGCTGCGTGATCGGAGCTTCGGTGACGGCTCGCTGTATGGAGGAAGAATACCTGTCCTCGCCGTGTGAGGCTGGAGGAAAGCCGTGCGGACCTGACGAGGGTCGCTGCGCCGCACCCGGGGTTTGCTGCGACTCGGGTGACCTTTTTGTTCATGTCTTTGTCGTTTTAATTTACTGCTGAATTATTTATTTCATAACATATAAAGTAAGCATTTTTAGTCAGTCTGTACTATATACCGGTTTTACCGCAATAATTGTAATATTTATCAAATTATTTTTCTATATTCATATACTTTAATTAAAAAAAAAAAAAAAAGATATTAATATGCCGTTTGCATTCGATACTATTTTTGTGTGCTTACATTTTCCTCATCACTTTATCTGAGCTCACACACAAAGTGCAGTTTGGGCTCCTGCGCTCTTGCTTGCTGTGCTGATGAGCTCATTGCGGTGTGTTTGTGTGTGCGTGTGTGTGTGTGTACATACAGACGGCTGTACGCTGGATTCAGACTGCGTGGACGGGAGTGAACATGAAGACGTGGCTGAAAGGAAGAGCTTCCTGGGCGGGTCACGGGGAGAGCTGCTGTTGCACATCCTCCATCCTGACAGGGCACGCAGTGCATACTAACTCCTTCAACACACACACACACACACACACACACACACACACACACTCATACAAACACTCCCACAGTGTAGTACAGACAAGTAGACCTGTTTATGCACACGATTCACTCTGAAACACACACAGACGATGAGTTTAGGAGTTCCAGCTCGCTGAATCTTCACCGTATGCAGTAATGTGCTGCAGTATGTTGAAATGCTTATATGGAAATATGCACTGTACATCTATCTACATAGAGTGTAAATACAGTATATAGCCAATAAAACTGTCAGCACTGGTCTCGTCAATTTGTGTCTCATCCCATGTTGAAGAACTTTTTCCAAAACTTTGAAAGTTGAACCATGAACTTGTTTATTGTCTGTAGAGATGAGATCACTTCATATATGACTTCAAATCTGACATAAAACCATGCATCGATGAACATGAAGCCTAGCTGACCGTACACTTTAAAGTCAGCTAAATAAACCCAGCCAATAAGTGAACATCATAAAAATGACCAAATAAGAGCTCTCGTAAGACCAAGGGGGAAAATTCAACTTTCTTTTCCTCGACTTGTATATAAATCAGAAAGCTGGTGAAGGTAAAGACAGTTGGAGGGAATATTTTCTATTATACTAAATCACTCTTACATGAAGGACCATTTCTTCAGATTAAGTAGAATTCACATTATAATACGAATAACTCAACAACATGAACATAGTGTCATTTCATCAGTCTGTGCAAATCTGGCAGCAGAGGAACATTCGCACAGACAGGAAATTAGTGCAATTTAAAAAAAAAAAAAAAGAAAAAAACCTGGCCCCATTACTCGCGAAAATGCCAACACTGATAATTATGGGATGGATGTAAACGGATGTTTGGGATGGGACTGAACACTAACAGTGGAATATCTATGGTTTCCGGTTTGAACGGGATCACCTTCATTATATTTATGAAAAGACAGGAAGTGAGGTGAAATATTCGGGTCTCGGCGATGCGTCGTTTTGCTTACTGATGAGGTGCATGAGGTCAAAGGTCACAGTAGCGTTGACATCCTTCTTCACAGCTTGAAAAGCGTAAAAAAGAAAAAAAGTTTGATGTCAATAACGGTCATTAAATACGCTAAAGGACACAATTCCACAAATCCTTGCCCCAGCTGACTCCGCCCACTCAGTCGAACCTACGTGTTATAATTTGGACTATGCAAATAAGTCCTCTAACAAAGCGCATGGACATTTGGCTCTGTTTGGTGAGCAATCTCACCATTTCAGAGGATCCAGATAAATTGATCATTTAAATTGTAGACCTCGCTCAATGAATCAAATCCATCGATAAGCAAATATATAAATATTAACTATGACACATTGTAACTTTCGTTTTGTTTATAATCCCAGATTATGCCTCAGGCAGTGTGGCGTACCTCGTGCTGCCGTTTGTTGAGGAAGCGATCCCAGAGTTGCAACAGCTGTGCTCCAGCCTGAGGCTCCAGCTCCTACACGTCATATGAACACAAAAACAAAAGTTTTAACATGCTTCAAATATACAACCCCAATTCCGAAAAAGTTGGGACAGTCGACTGTTTATCACTGTGTAACGTCACCTTTTCTTTTAATAATAAGCCATGGACACTGACACGCCCCCATACCATGACGGACGCTGGCTTTTGGACCTGACGCCGATAACAGCTTGGACGGTCCTTTACCTCTTTGGCCCGGAGAACACGACGGCTGTTTTGTCCAAAAACTATTTGAAATGTCGACTCGTCGGACCACAAAACACGATTCCACTGTGCTTCTGTCCACCTCAGATGAGACCGAGCCCAGAGAAGTGGGCGGTGCTTCAGGACAGTGTTCATGCATGACTTCTGCTTTGCATCATAAAGCCTTAACTTGCATCTGTGGATGCAGCGGCGAATGGTGTCGAGCGACAAAGGTTTAGCAAAGTATTCCTGAGCCCATGTCAGGATCTCCATTACAGACTCATGACAGTTTTTAAGACAGTGACGTCTGAGGGATCGGAGATCACGCGCATTCAGAAGCGGTTTTCAGCCTCGCCCTTTCGCACAGAGATTTGACCGGATTCCTTGAATGTTTTAATTACATTGTGCGCTGTAGAAGGTGAAACGCCCAAAATCCTACTGATTTTGTCTTTGGGGAATGTTGTTCCCAAAGTGTTGGATTATTCTCTGATGCACCTGTTGGCAGATCGGCGAGCCTCGACCCATCCTCGCTCTTGAAGGACTTTCTACATAAAGCACTATACACTCTTATCCACCGAGTATTCAGACATTATTAGAGAATTCAGATAGCATAATAAGTATTTCAACACGGCTCTAGTCTTAACAAGCCAATCAATTCTTCACCCCGCCCCACCCCGTTTCCTATATGGGTCAAGGGTTCGCCTGTGTCTGCTACACCTACACCATTTCAAAAGCTCCTACAAATATAGAAAAGCTCTGAATTCAGTGGCCTTTCAGAGAGAACATAAAGAGTTTGACGCTATATGATGATGTCATCACTGCAATTCAATAGTGTTTCCAGTGCACATCTCATGCAGTGTATGATTGCACATGGCTCTTAAACACTCATGAGTCTCAGGAATACAATACGTAAAGCCACAAGGTCACCGCAGAAGAAGGATTATACATTACGTGCAAAAAAACATTTTATAAATGCTGTTTACAGAGCATGTAGTAGCATAGAGGATCTTTTTTTATTATTTTTTTAAACCATTGCTTCTTCTTTGACCACTGCAATGTTTAATTATTCTTTTTTTAAACAGAAATCTACAAATCCTGACTAATTGTTCGTGTTTGTCTTAACAAAGACCAGAAAAATAACTCGTTAGATGTGAACATTTCATAATGCAAAGCAAAGAAACTGAAATTCAAGTTAATTCCACGTCGTACGGCTACCGGTCCCGATCACGACCCACCTGTCCGTCCCGGCTGATCTGCACTTTCTTGTTGTCGTTCCAGGGGTTGAGGAGTTGGTGAGTGACTTGGAAAGGGAGGCTCTCTTTACGGATCCATTCCACGCTGAAGACTCCTCCCAGACCGGTAGCACCCCAGTCCTTACAGCGCTTGGACCCGATCTCCGAAGTCATCCGAGCATAGCCCTGTGCGACAGTGTGCCGATTTTACAAGGTGAAAATAAGGGACACTGAATTTCGACATTATTTTAAGCTACTGAAGGTTTATCGAGGTTCTACGGAGTCTCGCGGCGCACCTGGAAGTGTCCGGAGCCTTGCACGGAGAAGATAAGGAAGATGGCGCCGGTCTCCTGGAAGGCTCGGTTCAGTTTGTGCTCGTTGTTTGGCGTAGTGGACCAGATGCCCCTCTGCTGGGAGAGCTCGATGTTCCTCAGGTTGCTGCTCTTCATGATGAAGTAACGCACTGACGGTCTGGGTCTCAGCGATGGCGACTGGGAAACCTGGAGTAGATTAAATATTATATATAGTAGATTAAAAATAAAGAAAGGAACAGACTATAGAGTCAATGCTACGGTCAAGAAAATCTATGGATGTATCAAGGTGAAGAGTATTCTAAACTGGTTTAAAAAAAAAAAAAAAATCCAGATTTATATTTTTTAAATGGTACTTTTCATAAATTGCAGCTGATTTGCAATGTTTTAGTAGAAGGTGCTGTGACTCAGTTTTGTGTACTGTTATCATCAATATATACTGTTATTCGGTGTCATTATTCAATGTTATGATGCCCATGATGGGTTTTACCCACCCCAGGTAAAGGTGACATAAGAACGGCCGGTCCTTTTGTTGAGGAAGTGGACGAGGGACTGGTCCTGGGACCGGTTAAGCTGGGGCTGTCTGACTTTACCGGGAGATGATCATCAGCTGAACGTTTGGAAAAAACGACACCTTTATCTCTTTGGCTCTTAAACTGAGAGACAGCGGATGGCACTTTTGGAGACCTGGGAAATAAAACGTAAATACAGTCATGGTACAGTCATGAAAAATCCTAGAGTAGTAGTTTTGTGAAGAAAGAAAAAAAATAATAAATCCACACAATATTCATCTCAGCGTGAGCGTTTTGTCTTTCTAGAAGTCTTACCTGTCTGGTGTGGGAGCCTCGTAGCTCTGTTCCGTGAAACACCTCTGTCCGCTCCTCCAGCTGTTTGACTGATGCTGATGCTCATCTGGAGTTAAGGGTTTTGGTCTCTGGCCGATACCCGTGGGCTGCTGCAGGCCGGTCGCATGCTCTTCGGAGCTCAGCACAGACACCACGGCCCGGATCGTCGCCTCGTCCAGCTCGGACCAGGGCTTAGAGGGGCAACGGATCCTCCTCAAGAACAGGCTATGCCAACGCTGCCTCAGCTGGAACACCATGGACGCCATCTGCAGAAACGAGAGAACAGGAGATCGAAATACACCAAAGTGCAAAAATATCTACCGCTGAACAATTTTATTTTAAAACTATGAGTTTGTCCCAGAAGCCGCGTCAGAAACATTACAGAAAAAAACAAACAAACAAACAAACAAACAAAAAACACATTCTGCACAATAGAGTGCAAAGAAGGTTTGGTAGAATAAATGGCGGCGCAATAAATAATATAGAGGAAAATAATCAAAAAATAATAGAGGAAAAAATTGGGGAAGGGCGGAGGAAAGGAACGAAAACTATCTACACGTTCTACATTCTCTGCCCAATTACCTCTTGATCCAATTTGAAGTTAAGCCACTCGTCGATCTTCACCTGAGCCAGCTGATCTGTGGAGCGAGCCTCACTGTCGCTGTCACTGCTCTCACACAGAGCATCGTCTACTACTGCGAATATACACAAAAACACGATGTTTGGAACTGTACATCTCAACACTTACAGCTATTTAACAGCAGCCAAAACCAGGCTAACCTAAATAACCAAAACAATAAATATAGACTTACAGGAGAGAGTTATCATAGCTTGTAGACAACAAGAAAGATATTGATGAGCTAGATGCCAGCACCGCTGTTGTATATATTTATTTCATGTATATATAGCTCCTTCCTTAACAGAATGTTCAGAGAAATGTACCAAAATGTCCTATTTACCCCAAATACAGCCATTTAACCGAAGCACGTTTAGACTCGTAGCTCTAAGAGCGAGAACGTCGGAAATGTCGGGGATATGCCGGCTGATTGAGAAGTGGAAAATTCGGCTAGTTCAACCAAAACGGGTATACATTATATAAACTGCTTGATCGTTTTGGTGATCGTGGGTCACCTCGGGGTGTGGAAGGTTCCTGAAGCGCCGTGCTGGGCAGTTTGGCAACCCCTCCAAACACAGCCACGGTGAGCGGAGTGACCGCAGTGCAGCAGCGCACGCTGGCTATCCAGTGAGCTCGTGTCATCTCGTCATAGATCAACCAGTCTGTAGGCAGAGCCTGAACTGCTGCTGCTTGGCTGTTAGCTGGAGGGATCTGAAGCCAGGAAATTTGATATACTAGTTCATTATGTACATACATCCAACTTCTGAGAAAAACAGCATTTAAAAATAAATAAATGAATAAATAAATAAATAAATAAATAAATAAGTGGGTGGTTCTGTTTGGCTGATGTGAAACTGACCTTCTTGTATTGGGGTTGGCTCAGGATGGACGTAGGGTGGAAGCGAACCTTCTTCTCTTTGGCGCCTCGGAGTGTTTGGTTGTCGCGGTCTACGCAGATCAGCTTTGGGTACATTCCTGCAACGAGCGCCGCCTTCACCACCGCCCAGTTCTCGGAGTTCTGATTGACGTCACGGATGTCGCTGCAACCCCGAGCGCGAACAAAACCTGAACGCCAGAGTGTGTGTGTTGAGCTATACTGAAATAACAGTGGTGCTGTGTAACAGGTCGTATCATTTTAATACTGTATGAAAAGACAATCGTTTCAGTCCCGGTCTACAATATACAAGAATTTTTTTTTTCTCCAGAATTCAGAGCTGGAACCATGCATTGTTTGGATCCTGGAGCGTTACTGGTGTACCTATGGCACGGAGCTGGCCCAGCAACTGGGTGCGCATCTTGATGATGATTTCCATGGTGGCCTGTGACAGGAAGTTCTTCTCACAGAAAGACCTCTCCCAGCCGTCACTGCGGGCCTTCTGCCATGCCTGAGATACGGAACACGCGTCGTACATCAGAAACGTTAACACTGGATAAAATGGCCTCCTCGATTTATACAGATTCCAAAGTTTCCTAGAGATGGATTAGGCTTAATCTTGGTCTAGATTGCAAGACCGGTGTAAACTCATCACTGAAAAAGATAAGCGTTAAGCTAGGTATTATAAAAATCAGCCTTTTGCATGTTAATAACTCTTGCGCTTGTAATACACGAACAAGCCATTTTTAACAACCAACAGTAGATTGTCCCAATATTCCTTTTTTTTTTTTTTTTTTAAGTGCTAAAGCATTTTTCTAAAAGCATTTGATTTCATTTGATTGCTTTTTTCCCCTCCAAAAAGGAAACATGCAATAATCTGTCAATTAATCCAAAATAACAAAACCCAAAACATATAAAGCCAAGACCACAAAAAAAAAAAAAATCACAGTGTTTTGTATTACATGATCAGTACATGTTTAGATTTGTCCGGTGAACTGTCAGGCAGCGAGTGTGGCTACCTGAAAAGCCCGGAGCAAGGCCATGTGATCGCTGAAGGTGTTCGCAGCGAAGCATCTCCTGCACAGCATGGCGGCTCGTTTTTGTGAAGCCTGAGCCGGTAGTACAAACGGTTCCCTGTAGGACAGCATGCAGGCGATGGTGAGGATCGGGTCCAGGCACTTGAGCACTACTGCACATAGCACCATCTTGCCCAGGTGTGGCTCCACGGGCAGGTCGGCCAGGTGGTAGCCCAGCTCGGTCAGGTCCTCCCAAGGGTCCATGGCATCTATGGTCTTGTTATAAACACATAGAATTTGAAAGAAATGTTTTAGGTCATCCCTTTTTCATACAAGTATATTGAAAATTTTAATTTAGAGCATTCAGAACTGACGTCACATCAAGGGGAGAAAAAAAAAAAAAATAGAAGACAGGACTAAATAAACTTTTTTCCCAAACAACAACAATGCAATTTTGGGAATGCTTAATTTCTGGAGATACTTATGATGTGTTTTGTGATGAATGAAGTAAGGTTCTTTAATTAAATCCAAGAATAAGCATTGTAAAATTCCCTAATGAAACACAGACAGACAGACAGACATTCTAGAAATTTGGCTCTGGTAGTATTCTGTGACATCACTTTAACAGCCTGACATTTTGCTGAAAGGTGTGAATGTTTGTGATTAACACCTTGAGCATCTGTACAGCGTTCTTCACAGTGAGCAGGTGTGGTGGCTCCGGGGCTTTGGAAAGGAACTCTGCGATGGAGCAGGTAATGGGTGCCAAAATTTTAGTGTGAAGACAGAGTTCCTAAAACACAAAGAGAGAGAGAAAGATCAAAAACTATTACTTTCTCACTTCTGAATCGCTCAGTATGGATTTAACTGCTGGAGATATGCCGAGTGCACATGCATGAGATATGCTGGAGATATGCCGAGTGCACACGCATGAGAATATACCTGCAGAGGCATACGCAGCAGCTGAGGAACCTGAAACTCCAGCATGTTATTGAAGCGCAGCCGGCTGAACAGATGGAAACAGATTCCCGGCCTGCACCGTCCAGCTCTTGGGGAGAAAAAAAGAGGGGGGGGGAGGTGTATTGGTATTCCAAGTGTTTGTTGTGGGATCTCAGGCATTTTTAAGGGGTTAGGGTCAGTTTGGGCCAGAACTGAGTTCTAGGTCCGGTAGTCACAGGCTGTTATGTGTCTAGCATGATTAGCATTCCTGATAGTAATAGTGTTAAAATGTCACAGCACTGTTGAATACATAAACATAGAGAGTTATGCACCTTCCTTTACGCTGTAGTGCGCTTGCTTTCGATATCCACACCATCTTTAGCATGGTCACATGATTCAGGGCATCGAAAGCTTTCTGTCACAAAAAAAAAAAAAACACCACCCAAAAAAAAGATAATAAAGAAATGAATGTATCCGAGATGTAACACAGCAAGTTGTCTTGGATTTAAACAGAATTTTCTAAAATTACCTCTTTAACCTTGCCAGAGTCAATTACAAAGACAACATCGTTGACGGTGATGCTCGTTTCAGCAATGTTGGTTGAGAGAATCTTACAGGGGGAAGAAAAAAAAAAGAAAAAAAAAGAAGGGATATAACCACGATAATCAGCCGTAAGGAAAATTAACACGGTGAAGCGTGCTAAATGTAAAAAAAAAGAAAAGTGCACTCACAATTTTGCGAACCCCGCCCGGAGCTGGTTTCAGAACTTTCCTCTGATCCGAGGTCTGCATGTTGGAGTGCAGCATGAACACCTGGTACCTGAAGGACGATAACAAAGCATTACAAGTAAATTATGCACGAATAAACATTCTGCAGATTTCAGATGAAGTGACGCATGAAACTTCACACGCCTATGCTGATGATCTGCAAATCTTTTATCGTCGAAAAGAATGCGGTCTCGCAGTCCAACTATCTCATCGTATCCTGGCAGAAATATCAAGACTGCACCTAGGGACAGAGAAGAGAAGAGAAACGAAAACACACACATCAGACTGATCAAAAATGTTCTTTATGGCATAGTTCCCAATAACACACCAGGGTACTAAAGACATTTCCTGACCTGTAATGTCCAGCTTGAGAACAATAAAAGAACAGATATAAACTATAAAAGTGCATTTCTCAGGTTCCTCCAGGTAGTTGGTGTGGTATCTTCGTTAGTTTTGTTGTGTCGTAACCAAACCCAAACTCATCTCGCGTTGCTAGATAACACACGGTTAATTACATAGCCACACAATGCTGCTTTTGCTTCTCTTAAACCCACAAATCGACAATTAGGATAATTTGATTTTGGGCTACATGTCTTCATATCCCATCGGGAAACAATTCTTCATCCTATCCTTACTCTCACCTTCATCAGAGCTCTGACAGATGTTGAAGAGCAGGTGCATGATGAGGTCCAGGTCCACCTTCTCATCATCAAAGCTGTGGTGGTAAGCCTTGAGCAGCTCCTTGTCCTGAGCGCTGAGCTCTCCGCTGGCTGACTGCACCAGGGACGACTCGTCCAGCTGACCTGCCTCCACAGACGAGCTGCACAGACGTACAAAACCATATCCAAAACAGACACCAGAACTTTAATCTAATACTCAGGATAGTCCGTGCATGTATAGCGTTATCTTTTGGGGGTTTTTTTTTTTTTTCAATATCTGTGTATATGCGAGAGAAAAGAGTGCTGGAGCCTGATTGAAGGAAGACAGCATTATGTCTAGTTTGCAAGCATAACTCTGCCAAATGAATATACGAGAGTTACAAAACAAAAAACTAAAAAACAAAAAGAAAGAAGTTCAAATTTAATTGTGTTCTTCGTTTTTGCCGAGTTTACTGGCAAATAATTAGATGAACGGTGACACGTACTTATCGGATCATTTGTTGAAGTACTCACATGTGTGACTCTAGCAGATCTACTGCTTCAGTCTGGTTGAAGTGTTTGGCCCAGTCAAGAGCGGTCCTGGGAAAAAAAAAAAAAGAAAAAAAAAGAAGAAGAAGAAGAAAAGAAAAAGAAAAAAGACAATAGGTTTCTCTAATATTTTCACATACAGAGTAAGAAAAACTGTCATCATTTCAGATCAGATAAAAATCGTTAGCGTTGGCAAATTGCCGCAGTATAATGGGAAAAAAACAAACATTTAAGACATGCTCTTATTTGGAAAAAAAAAACAACAACAAAAAAAAACACAAAAAACAAAACAAAACTATCACCACCACAACTCCCTGTGGGGCCTGATTATTTTCCGATAACAGAATGACACGTTATTCCACACACACACACACGGTTCATAAAGATATCTTCCTGAATTCTCTAATCTGAACAAAGTAAGAAATGTTTTCTATTTTAGATGGACTTTTTTTTAGTAGTTTATTATTGAATAATTGCTGTAAATGAAAACTGTAATACTATAGTCATATCGAAGTTCAGCTCTGTCCTCACCAGCCATTAGAAGCTTTAACATGCACGTTGGCCCCCATGCTGAGGAGCTGCTCCATCTGGCTGATGAAGCCTCTCCCTGCAGCCACCATCAGGGGCGTGGCGCTCGTTTCGCTGTGCCTGTAGTCCACTGAAACGAACACAGGAAAAAAAAAGAAGTGATATGTAGCTTTTAAAGCAGATAGTAGCGTGTACTGTATGTATATGCGAGCGAGTCCGTGAGCACCGTACCACTGATGTTCTCGTTGACAATCAGGTTAAAAAGCTGCACAAAGGCATCAGCATCCTGCTGCAGAAAGATGCTCGAGATGCAAGCGTCCATTTCCTTCAGCAGCCATGGTTCCAGCGAGGTCACGTCTTTCTCACTCTGGAAGCACAGGCAAAAAAAAAAAAAAAGTGACTGATCTTTGTGGCACGTTGATTTACTTACTGATCTCATGCACAGTCATCCCAAAAGAACTGAACTTCCTGAAGAACATTTACCATCTGGCTGAAGACACTGTCCCCTCCGCTGTCCAGCAGGTCAGCCTCCTGCGGGACGCTGGCGGACTGCCGGTTCTTCCGACACTCTGGCGGGGATACGCCCACTTTCACTTCGCACCACTCTATAAGAGACGTCTGCTGCTTTGCTTCTGCACAAAACGCTCACACACACGCAGGAGCATAAATTAATGGTAGTGTAAACGGCTTAGCAAACAAACATTAAATCAAGATCTTTGAATACATTTCCAAAAAATAAAGAGAGGCTTAAATCACCTTTTTGCATCTCTGCTTTATATTTGGCCATCTCCTTGTTTGTGTAGCCAGTGGTCCGCAAAATGTCCTCCAGAAAAAGCGCTTTGACGTCGTACGGCCGTCCTTTGACTTCAAAGAAAGATAGAACACAACTTGTCGGCATAGAATCGCGTTCCGGTGTTAGATTTTCGTACACTATATGGCCAAGCAATGCTTTGTGGAAGCATAGAAAGATCCTTTAAAGGAGCTAGAGGTGTTTATTCATATGCTGACAGGAGCGGTAGGTCAGATATGATGCTCATGGGACAAAAGCAAGGCGACGATGATTAACACGGGAGCGTATTGGGCGCGGTGTTTACCGCACCTTAGTGTGAATTCAGTCACTGCTTAATCCATGTCAGGGTCCAACGTCCATCACACTATATACACACACACTATAACTGATAGTGGCCAAATATTGGTCGTACAGTTTTGTAACCAATCAACAAAATGATTCATTATGCATTTGGATGCTCATTTATTTCACTCACTGTAAATAATCGGGCAAGGGCCAAAGTATCTGGTGAAAAGATCCACATCCAGGGCAGCACTAGAGAGAATGAGCTTCAGAGAAGGCATCTTCTGCAGCACGTCCCGCAGCTTGGTGAGGAGGAAATCCGTCAGGCCGTCCCGCTCATGGACCTCGTCCTAAGAAATAAGGAGGTAGGTGAACATTTGAAATAGTGAGGTTTTTATTTATTTATTTTTTTTTTAATGAAGGTAAAGCAGTGTTTCCTTGAATGCCATGAAGTTATATATGTTAAAGTGTTAAAAAATAAAAAAGAAAAGGCAATTGATTCCATATCAAAATGATATTTTGCACAAGTGTGACTAAAAAGACACTCCCTCTAACAGGAAGACAACAGTAGGAGTTATAAGTGCACCGAAAAGTTATTTCATTATTATATCGTTATTAACTTCTATTTGTTATTTGAATAAACCACTCCTTTTAAATGGCACACCCATGAAATAGGAAGGAGCATGCCTGAAAGCTGTCGCTACGCTGGTGCAATCATGCACGCAAACACACAGTAGCAAAACTGCAGATGTGGTGTACACATGGTTGTAGAGGCATCCCAGTAAATAATCTAAAACGTGTGCTTACCACAATGATGTGTGTGACACTGGAGAGGACGGCGTCTCCAGCCATGAGCGTTCTGAGCAGCACGCCACTCGTGCAAAAGGTCAGTAAGGTCCTGGGAGAAACTCTGGACAAGGGAAAAATATTTGATCGTCACTGAAACTTTATGAAGTTTATACAGTACGTCTTCCGACATGGCAGATATATCACATGCACACCACTGGGTTTATTTTTTTCAATCAGAGTTAGATTAAAGCTTAGTGAAGGGTATTTTCTATTATAAGTGAGATGGATGGATGTCCTGAATTACATGAATGGCCTGAGACAGACCGGAAGGATGGACTGTCTTGAATTAGACAGACTGGATGGAGAGAAGGATGGATAGATTAGACAGATTGGATGGATAGATTAGACAGATTGGATGGATGGATTAGACAGATTGGATAGATAGATAGATTGGACAGATTGGATAGATAGATTAGACAGATTTTTATGGATGGATGGATTAGACAGATTGGGATGGATAGATTAGACAGATTGGATGGATGGATGGACGGATGGATTAATGGATGGATTAGAGAGACTGGATGGATGAATGGATGGATTAGACAGATTGGATGGATAGATTAGACAGAATGGATGGATGGATGGATGGATAAGACAGATCGGATGGATGGATGGATTAGAGAGATTGGATGGATGAATGGATGGATTAAATAAGAGGAAATATTTGGGTGGATATCCAGAATAAGATGGATAGACAGATGGTCTAAATGAAATGGCTGGATGGATAAAAGGTTTTAAATAAGAGGAAAGGTTGGGTGGATGAATGGACAGATAGACTAAGAGAAATGGATGGATGTACAGATGGATAAATGAAGGTTTTAAATAAGTGGAAAGGTCTGGTCATTCTACCTGCTCTCCAGGCGGATCTGGTAGCCGATGGCCTGGCCGACGCGCTCTCCTCTCTCGGCCGCCACTCTCTCCGCCACAGCGATGGCTGCCAGCCTCCTGGGCTGCGTACAGAAGATCCGGCAGGGATTTCCTTTCTGGCTGCAGGCGTCCATCAGGAACTGAGGAATCTAGGAAACGCACGCACAAGTGGATATCTCTCTAAATAACAATGACTGAATATGAATGAATTATTATTATTACTATATCATATTATTATATTATTATTATTACATCCAGTATTCACACCGCTGTACATGTGCACCTCACCTGGGTGGTTTTCCCTGAACCCGTTTCACCCACGATCAGCACCACCTGGTTCTCCTCGATGGTCGCCACGATCTCCTCCTGCCGCTCGTACACAGGCAGCGTTCTCCGAAAACACTCCAGCTCAGACGGACCTCTCCTCTGAGGGACCTGAGGGATGCCATTACTCAGCCGCCCGCTCGTCCTGTTCTTGTCTCGTCCATTATCTGGGGAAATAAAATGCTTCATGTTAAAATCATAGTTACTAAACCGGTACGACTTTCGATTTTTAGATTTGAGATGCTCCTGTAATACGGACATTAATCGCAATAATAATCAGAATAATTA
The DNA here is from genome assembly GCF_023375685.1 of Ictalurus furcatus. Lineage (NCBI taxonomy): Eukaryota > Metazoa > Chordata > Actinopteri > Siluriformes > Ictaluridae > Ictalurus > Ictalurus furcatus. Next base: position 17,295,055 of record NC_071282.1, read on the forward strand.
AAGAAACAGTAGAACGATGCTGAATAAGTGTCTACCAGCAGCTTCTGGAGAAACAGCGAGCCCTCTCTCAGTGCGTTGGAGCAGATCAGCGCGCTCTTTACTAGTTATAGGGAACCTCTGCAGCAGGTTTTGGACCACGTGCTTGGAATTGTGGGTGAGGTTAAAGGTCATAATGGACTGCGCTGCCTCTGGACGGTCCTTCTTCCATATCGTGAGGAAGCGGTGTATTCCTTTACTGTAATGACACAAGTAACAACATCAACGAGTACGTTCTGTTTAGTTTTATAAAGTCAGGATTTCCAGGTAGATACACTTACCCTTTACTTTTTGAAATGTAACCCAGGGATTGTGCAAGGTGATGTATGAACGCTCTCTCTGTGCTGGTCAGTGAAGAAGGAAACTCCATCTCTATGTGTATACATAAAAGAAAAAAAAAAGAAAAAAGAAAAATCAATATATCAATCATCTAAAACGGATCCAAACTCATACATTCCAGCTAAAGTCAAACTACAGGAGGAGTGAAAAGGTTCCTGATGGTGCCTTCTGTCCCAATCAGGATAAACACACCTCTCTGGTCGCTGTACTGGAATTTCTCCAGCGCAATGTTCACTGCAATTTTAACCTCTTCATCGATCCTGATGTCTTTCAGCCCTCTGGCTTTTTTTGAACCAGACTGCTTCGATGGATTCATGTTCGGTTTCTGAGAGGTGGCGTTCGACCGAGACATAGCACCTTGTAAGAGAAAAACAGAAAAATGGATTTAAAGTGGCTCTAATGATAGTCTAGAGATAAACGAACAGATAAACAGAGGGACAAATAGATAAATAGTTAGACAGGCCGATCAAGATATAGACAGACAGATAGTAGTGGCTGACTGATTGATAGACTATGCCAATTAATCGGCACAGCCGAAACGATTACTGGAACGATCGGTTATCGGCCACACCGACGGTTTTTCCCGGTTGCGTCCATTGCAGGAGCGGCTGAGAAGGGTCCGCTGTCATATACGGTACGAGAGCGGTCTCTAATATTTTACTTTGAGTGTTATGTTTTCATTCAGTATCAATTTTAAAAACTCGGTTGATTAATCGTTTATCGGTAGGTACTGCCCAACTTTACAAGTTATTAGTATCTGTAAAATCCTCTATTGGTCGACCTCTAATTAATTAGTTAATTAATAGATAGGCAGGCAGATAAACAGACAAAGAGACAGACAGGCAGATAAAGAGATAAACAGACAGGCCGAGAGAGAGAGGGGGGGGGGGGCAAACAGACAGACAGATAGACAGAGAGATAAACAGACAGACTGAAAGAGATATATCGATAGATAGGCAGGCAGATAAACAGACAGACAGACAGAAAATAGATAGATAGATAGATAGATAGGCAGGCAGATAAACAGACAGACTGACAAAAAGATAGGTAGCTAGACAGACAGAAGATAGATAGATAGATAGATAGATAGATAGATAGGCAGGCAGATAAACAGACAGACTGACAAAAAGATAGGTAGATAGACAGACAGAAGATAGATAGATAGATAGATAGGCAGGCAGATAAACAGACAAAGAGACAGACAGGTAGATAAAGAGATAACCAGACAGGCCGAGAGAGAGAGAAAGAGAGAGAGAGAGAGGCAAACAGACAGAAAGAAGTTAGAGAGGGAGATAGATAGATAGATAGATAGATAGATAGGCAGGCAGGCAGATAAACAGACAGACTGACAAAAAGATAGGTAGATAGACAGACAGAAGATAGATAGATAGATAGATAGGCAGGCAGATAAACAGACAAAGAGACAGACAGGCAGATAAAGAGATAACCAGACAGGCCGAGAGAGAGAGAAAGAGAGAGAGAGAGAGGCAAACAGACAGAAAGAAGTTAGAGAGGGAGATAGATAGATAGATAGATAGATAAACAGACAGACAGGCAGATAAAGAGATAAACAGACAGGCTGAGAGAGAGAGAGAGCGAGAGAGAGAGAGAGAGAGAGAGAGAGAGAGAGAGAGAGAGGCAAACAGACAGACAGATAGACAGAGAGATAAACAGACAGACTGAAAGAGATATATAGATAGATAGGCAGGCAGATAAACAGACAGACTGACAAAGAGATAGATAGATAGACAGACAGACAGACGTTAGAGAGGGAGATAGATAGATAGATAGGCAGGCAGATAAATAGACAGACTGACAAAGAGATAGATGGACAGACAGACAGAAATTAGAGAGGGAGATGGATAGATGGATAGATGGATAGATAGATCGGGGGACAGACAGACAGACAGACAGACCCAGTCCTGGGCGGGAGGGGGCTCATTCAATTCATCTGTTTACTTCAGAAATCATTAACACAGATTATCTCTCCAGTTTCACAGGCCTCACACTTTCAACCAAGAAACGAAACCGAAGCCTTTTTACTGCCCGTTCTACTCACATTAATATAACTCATACTCACATTAATATAACTCATACTAACACTGATTAATTTAGTTCTCTTTATACACAGTTCCCTGAGCCTAGCCAGCTACATTAACTAACATAACATAATTTAGAAATTTTTTTTTATTTTTTTATTTTTTTAAAATGACGATACAATTTTGTACCACCTGTTTTGGAAAATATAAATGTATATCTCCGTTAGCTAGTTCTACTGACAAATTAGCTAAACTGATGACAGCTCATAGCTAGCAAGAATCAACTTTGTCGCGTGTAAACAACAACAACAACAAAAAAGAAGCATTCATGACATATGTCATTAACACCTCTGGTACTGTATACTGTTAAAAACACCTCAAACAGTTAGTATAAAATATAAAAAATCAGAGCTGAACAAATTCTTTACTTACTTTCCTTCCTGCGTTGCACTAGCCAATACACACTGAACCGGCTAGCATGAATGAAACTTAGCAGCTGCATCCCAAACGGCTTCGTGTTAGAAAGTGCACACTTGTTAGGCTGCTAGAAAGGTCTTACACGCCCTATGTAGTGCGTCTATAAAGGGAATAAGAAGCTATTTGTGATTCTGCATTGTTGTTGTTTAATGGATGACGCCTACCGGCTAAACCTGCTAGGTGTCAAATAACGAGAAAACTCAGGAGATTATTATTGATCGGCAATTACACAGAGTTCTCCGTTAATCTTTTTTTAATTAGTAAAAAACCCCCCAAAAAACAACAACAAAACTTTGACATTGCAATTCACAAAGGAAACACAAAAGGAAAAGATTCTAGAGGAGAATTTATTGGTTAAAATTAAAAGACATTATACAGCATGTCTTATCTCCATGCTTCACCAGAGAGTAATCTTATTTGACTGTAATTACAGAGTAATACATTGTAACAGTTTTTTTAAACTTTAATTAGTTAATTGGAGTTTAAAAACAATTACTGACCAACCAAATTCAATGAGGATAAGAAGAAAGTTTGTTCTACAGTACAGTGCAAATGCTCTGTCTTGAGACAAAATAAAGACAAATACATTTATTGTATTATATTAACAAGACATTTAACATGATGGTTTTCACGCACATTTCTTTTTTTATCTATGACAAGTAATAAAAACGTTCCAAAAGCTAACAATTAAAAAGATATCGGTACAAAACTTTGCGTCTCCCTTTCTAAACGTGATTTAAATATCTAAATGATTCACCGTACATTGTTCTTAATATATCTGTTGTCTTCTTTCAGTGTACAACTATGTTTCATTTTTAACATCCTGGTATCCTTTTAGTTCTTTGTAAATAGACTATATGGCCAAAAGTATACAGACACCTGACCATCACACCCATATGTGCTTGTTGAACATCCCATTTGAAAATTTATTCCCCCTTTGTTGGAATAATAATAATAAGCTCCACTCTTCTGGGAAGGCTTTCCACTAGATTTTGGAGCGTGGCTGTGATTTGGGATTTGTTTTCATTCAGCCACAAGAGCATTAGTGAGATTAAGTGAGGTTTTAGTGGGGTGCAGTTGGTGCTCCAGTTCATCCCATAGGTGTTCGGTAGGGTTGAGGTCAGGGCTCTTTGCTTGAGTTCTTCCACTCCAACCTTAACACGCCACGTCTTCATGGAGCTCGCTTTGTGCACAGGGATTTGTCATGCTGGAACAGGTTTGGGCCTCTTAGTTCCAGTGAACGGAAACTGTACACAGTAAAATCCCCAGTGTTGAATTAACACCCGGAGTGTTCATTTGTGTCCAGTGGACTTATATAAACACTGTAGGGTGTAAATTCAACACTCTGGGTGTTAAATCAACACTAGGGATTTTGCTGTGTAACGCTACGGCATACAAAGACATTCTATACAATCGCGTGTGGCAACAGTTTCTGGAAGAACCACATAATGGTGGGATGGTCAGGTGTCCACATACTTTTGGCCATATAGTGTATATTGTAAGCTAGTGGTACATTATCCTTTTTTCATATTCAAAACACTATGAGGGAACAAACCTTTGCACTTGACTGTACATGAATGTTACGTCATTGCTCACACATATTACACAAATTAGAGCGTTTCAATCACCATGAAGGACATTTTTCCACTCATCTTGCCCATGGAGACTGAACTGTAGCCTCTTCTGTCTTCGCCACTTGGCTCGACGATTCTTGAACCACACCTAAACGTGCATCACACTGATTATTGACAGAATCTTTAACCACACCACGGTTTTCATAAAGAGTTCCAGACCCCAAATGACATGTTAAAATGTATTCTGTGATGTTTTTCTAGACAGTTCTCACCTCGACCCTCTCCTCTCTCAGGCGAGTCCTCTCGGCGAGCTGCTCACGAGTATGTATGTCTGGATATTGGTTCTGCACAAACAGCTCCTCCAGAGCGTCTAGCTGATCCTCGGTGAAGATGGTGCGGTGACGCCGGATCCGCTTCTGGATCTGACCGAAGCTCTCTCTCCTCTGACCTTCTCCTGTCAGGCTCGTCTCATTCAGCACTCTCTTGCTCCATGCAAGCTGACAGGCTGAAATGCAACACAAGTGCATATACGTTGTAGACATTTTTAAACACACACGAGCTGTTAAATGAAGTTAATCTAAACTTCTCGAATAGACATCATGAGCTTCGGTTGTTTCTAGTCATTCTTCCACAAAGTGCATAAAGTGCATAAATAAAGTTCAGTTGCTCCCTGGGATAGGCTCCAGGTTCCCCGAGAGCTTGAAGGATAAGCGGTATAGAAGATGGATGGATGGAAGGAGTCTCTAGTATCAGTGCTTCGCAACAGTCAGACATGGGAAAGTCTTCGGAATGGAGGACGAGTTTGCGTTTTCGGATTTCTCTGTAGCATGACAAGCTGTATTTTTTGTCTTATTCATTTCGAGAGAAAGAAGGAAGAGAGGACGACGACGGCACGGCTGTTCATAGCTAACTATGCTTACTATGACGATAAGCCATAACAGGGACCAAGTTGTTTCGCAGACATTCCATAGCATTAAACGTAACAATAAATAGTTAAGAAGTATGACATGTCGTTCATGAATAAATAAAAAATTATAATTGGCAAATTGCTCTTGTATACGAGAAATAAAAGACTTCGGAATATGCTGTTATAAGAGAATAGTCAACTTCACAGTCTTAACATTGTCCCGCTACGTATCGATCCGCATCATATCAACCCATAATTGATTATTTTCCTATAAGACCACACCAAGGGGTGTTTTAACACTATTTAACATATTTAACAGTGTTAATCTACAGTCACTTCTTTTTAAACTAACGTTAAATCTTTTATACAGCCATCTAATAGACATCATGTCTATTAGACATATGTCTTGAGCTTAGTCAGATCCTACATAAATGAAGAATTTGACCAACATATATTTCACATATGTTTCATATAACATATTAAACAGGGCTAAAATAACATTATTCACTGTTAAAAGTAACAGAATTGCCTTTGTGAACTGAAGAACATCAGACATCAAGGAAAACGGAATAATCAGCCCAAATATAATATATATATATATATATAGAATATAAATTAATGGTTAACAGCATTTACCATTACTACATTTGTAAAAGTGTCATAGATATTAGTGTATGTTGTGGGTTTACGTTAAAATACTACTTCTTCTTACAAGTTTTTCAGTAATTACAATGTACAAGCTTTTGAGACAACTGAAATTTTATTTGGTTCTATGCGGAAGGTTAAAACTTGAATACAATAACTTTAAAACTACTATAAGATGAGTTATCATGAGTTCATCAGAATTAAACAGCAAGTCTTACACATTGCAGGCAGGTAATCAGCCTGGAGCATCTCTCCACAATGTGAGCAGTAACAGCAGCACACGCAGACATGATGAAGGGGCTCCACGGGATTTGTAGTCGCTCCTGACTCCAGATCCGGATCATCTTTAGAAGAGTGTCGTGCGTCGGAAGCTGTGCTCGCTTTGCTCTCGTCACTTCTCTCAAACGTCCTGCTCAGGATGCTGTCAATGCTGAAGGCGAACGACTTCTTCTCCATGTGTGCTTCGTCCATCTCCATGGTCTGCTGCGCTCCTCTGCTCTGGGACTCCAAAGAAGCAGACTTTCATATAGAACTGCATCTTTTTTCCTCTCTCTCTCTCGCTCTCGCTCTCGCTCTCTCTCTCTCTCTCTCTCTGCTCCTTGTGCTTCGTGTCAAACCCCCCATTTACTCAATAGATTAAAGAAAGGAAACAAAACATAATCCCCCTATACAGAAAGCACAAAAAAAAGTATAAAGTGGGTGAAGAAAAAAAAAATCCCATTTAATCTGGGCAGTTTTGTGAAGGTGTTAGCGAGAACAGGAGATTCAGCTAATCTGGCTTTGGTCTGAAATGAAATCAGATTTCACTGTATCAAATGAGGGGTGCAGAGGCCCTGAGAAATCCTTCTTGTTGTGGTTTTAGAAGAAAGATAAATTGTCTGGCATTAGAGGCTTTGATTCGTCGAGGCTATAACGGGTGACCACGGTGCTTCAGTAGGATAAACTCAGGTAAGTGTGTTTGTATGGGTGTATCACAAACCCTGGTGTGATTTACCTGGTCCATGGCCTAAACTGCAAGATGTTAAACATCATCTGTGGATGGGTTATGAGTGGCATAAATGAGTAGCTTGAGCACACCTTATCACTGAAACGCAGCGTCTCTCATACGGCACACCGGCTATTATACATTCCTATTCTTTTCCACAACAAATCCCTTGTAATCATACAAGTCAGAAGCTCTTATTCATCAAGGTATTAATGGATTTTCAGAATCTGCCTTAAGCTGCGCAGATAAGGGTGGGGATCAAAAACAGATAACAATAAACAGCTTCCATCCTTCGCACAAATATTCATTGCCTTTACATTGTTGGAGTTATAGTCTTCAGTATACGTGCGATCGCTATCTCAGGCTTTTGTGTCTGTCTCAGGAGAAATGTATCATGTCCGCTTATTAATGCTACTAATTTTGCCAGCCAGCGATTTTCAAGAAAATCCTCTTTCTACGTAAACAGCTGAGACTGAGAATATCAGAATTCGATGTAAATGTTTAATAGACAGAGCTTCCTTTTAATATGTCTTCAGTAGAAAGGAATTCATAACACGTTCATCTTCAGTAAGCGGTAACGGGATGCAGTGGATCCGGAGTCTATCCTGGGAATACTGAGTATGAGGTGGGAATACACCCTGGATGGAATGCCAGTCCATCATAGGGGCATCATACACACACTCTTTCACACTTTGGGGGCAATTTAGCATAGACAATACACGAACCTGTGTGTTATCGTGAGGTGGGAGGAAACCAGAGAACCCAGAGGACACAAAACTCTACACAGACAGTAATCCGAGCTCATGATTGAACCGGGGACCCGGAGAAGTAGCAACACTAAATGCTGCACCACCATGCAGCACTAATGGATATAATATTATGATTATAATATAGAGGATATAATATAGGGATTATACCAATGACTTCCTTTAATAAATACATTTATTTAATTTCACTAACCAGATCAATCAACCTCCACCTCTAATTACACACCTCTATACATACAGAAAGTAATGAGAGAATATTCAGGCATTTTGGTTGACCCCTGAATTCTTGATTCTGTTTGGTCTGAGGATGTTCATTAATTTTCGATAACAATTTTTTCATGTTTGAAATGTTTTTTTTTATACTATTAATCCACTTGTTCTAATACGTCATAATTTCTATAGTAACAGATCATTCATACAGGGACCTGTACGACAGACGTTCGAATATTCCAGCAGCCTCTGTTCTGTGAACTTATCTCTGTAACTACAATATTTAGGACATTCCAGTTTCCAAACAAATCATCCCTGTACAAGAATATTAGTACATTTTCACAACTCAAAATTCATAAATCTTACTTCTTAATATCTGTAAGAATTGCGACTATTTTTTGGTAAAACCTCATTTCATAAAACAGTGCATTTCGTTGGCTTTGAACTAGTACTCTGCTCAATGACAATAAAATCTGATCTAATCTAATGCAATCTAATTTTGTTTCTCTGTTACCAATAACTCACTTTGTGCTCCCACTTACTCTGTTGTGTTTTCATTTTTTTAAATATTCTAAAATTAAATCTAATACTATTAAGGTTACTGCCCTGTGATGGACTGATGTCCCATTCCAGGTGTATTCCTGTTTTGTGCCCAGTGTTTCCTGGGATTGGCTTCGGATCCACCGTGACCTTGACCAGGATAGAGAGGCTACCAAAGTTGAATGAATGACTACTGAATATATTATACAAATAATTACACTCGAATGACTTTATTTTCATCATACATGTTTTTACTCATGACTCATCAACTGACTACTCAGCCATGACCAAAAATGTAAGTGGATACATGAATCATTCAGAAGGTAAACGAGTCATGATCAGGGAACCTCTGGTTGATGTAAATACCTGATGTAACCTACAATCACAGTTTCTTTCTTGTTGCATCAGCGCACTGGGATGGATGGTTATTAATGATTGGCAGGTCACTTACAATTGTAAATGCAATGTGTTAACTCCAATTTAAGAATTCTAAGTAATATTTGATTGGACAAGATTTATTCTTCTACTTAGGCTTAAAAGGGCTTTTGTGTAAGAAAGCCTTACACTTATGTACAGGTGTGGTTTAGTATGACCCAATGTTCATTCAACATGAATCCCATGAATATATATACAACCTGTGTGTAGATAATAATTAATATTTTAAACTGATGTGTAAATAGGCTAGCAAGGTGGTTTGTAACTCTGATACTTAAAATAGTCATTTATCATCGTCATCATTATCGTTCATCACCAGATTCTAAGCAAAGATGTTCACATATTGATCTTAGAATATTAAACTGAATCGTATCATATCGTAGCAGAATCAGTGGTATCGTCAAATATCGTATCGTGGCCTTATAAGTCAAAATTGTATTGTATCGTAGCAGATTCAGTGGTATCACATTGTAGTGTTCTTGCCTTAAGTATGAAAATCATACTGCGTTTAGTCTATATAAGTCAAAGTTAATTTAATATATATTGATGTTAATTTTATTTATGTCAGTGTTTATTCTATATTTACTGCTTGGTATGTATATAATTTGCGGTTTGTTGTAGAAACCACAATATTTTTTTTTCATTTTTTTATTCACACGAAACAGTCTGTAATAGAAAGCCCAACTTCCGGGTCTTTAAGAAAATGTCACAGGAGCTGTCCAATCACAGAGCAGGTTAGCGCCTTCTCGTGACGCCACACACCCCGGTACGTGTGCCAATGAGGAAAGGCCAGCGTGCCGGTCTCAGCCAATCAGCGTCTTCCAACGAGATGCCCGTGCACCAATGGCGAGCCTCCACGACGGGAAAGCACTGACAGCTTATATACAGGCGCCGTCATTCATCCGATTTCATTTTAAACAGCGACACGAAGTGAAAAGAAAGAGTCAAGTGTGTAAAGAGAGAGAAAGAGCGAGACCGCGGTATTAACGGATTCATACTAACGCCGTGCAGCTTCTCATCGCTTCAGTTTAATCTTCTACAATATTTAAGGTAAGTTTTCTGCATTTACTTCAGATTAATTATCGTTAGAAATATCACGCATGCGTATTTAACGCCGAGTTAACATTAGAAGGAGAAACGGAGTGGGTAAAGTGTTTAAAACGTAAACAGCGTCATACTTTTGCTACCTGAGACGTAAAGGTGGTACCATTTTAATATAATTAGTATTGCGCTGCTGCTAAGGAGTTAAATTAGCGGTTTCCATTTCGTCTCGCGCACATTCTAGCTTTTTCTAGAGCTGCTAACGGTTTGCTAGCAAGCTAGTAGTTTAGCTTAGCTTAGTTTAGCTTATTTTGAGTCTTGCAGGGGAAAAAAAGCAAGTTGGAAAATATTGTTCATCGTTAAACCAGTATTTTGATGATAAACAATTAATGAATATTCTAAAGTATTGTTTGTTGCTATGTTAATTTGGTTTACGTGCTAGCACGATGCAGCTAGCATGCTAGCCTCGCAATGCAAATGGGTCTTTTTTTTTTTTTTTGCTTCTTCCGTTCTTCTGCATTGGCGTTTTTTTTGCAGCCCGTTATCCGAGCTTGCTAGTCGAGAGTTAAGTAGCTTGAATGCATTTATAACAATTAACTAATTGTTATTTCTAGTGGTCAGTTGGCTGTTAGTTTTTTCTCGCCTTCTGTATGGCTAAACCCACGTGACTTCAGGGCGGAACCTGCTGTGACTTCTAATCTAATTCATGTCTGTTTCAAACTTTATTCCTTAACAGAGTGAAGACTAATCGGACATTGATACCACCATGAGGTTACTGGGGTTGTTCCTACTGGTGGTCGGCTGTGTGTACGCCGACGATGATGACAAGAAGGAAAATGTCGGCACTGTAGTGGGCATTGACCTGGGAACTACGTACTCCTGGTGAGTGTGAGATGCTCTCCTCATTTATCAATCTACGAGCGTTTATTCGATTAAATGAATCATATCTAAAATTGTTCTGCTTCCGTTTAGTGTCGGAGTGTTCAAGAATGGCCGTGTCGAGATCATCGCCAACGACCAGGGTAACCGCATCACTCCGTCCTACGTGGCCTTCACTAGCGAGGGTGAGCGTCTGATCGGAGACGCCGCCAAGAATCAGCTCACCTCCAACCCCGAGAACACTGTCTTCGATGCCAAGCGGTTGATTGGTCGTACGTGGGGTGACTCCTCTGTGCAGCAGGACATCAAATACTTTCCTTTCAAGGTGGGTATCTCGTAATGCTTATCTGCGTTATTGATGTCGTAGAGAAGTCTTGACGCCTGACCGACGTTTTTATTTGAACAATTCTTTCTCAAGGTTCTTGAGAAGAAGTCCAAGCCCCATATTCAAGTGGAGATTGGAGCTGGTCAGTTGAAGACCTTCGCCCCTGAGGAGATATCCGCCATGGTGCTTACTAAGATGAAGGAAACTGCGGAGGCTTACCTGGGAAAGACGGTATGTTGTTGGTGTTTTTGTGAAAAGAATGTTTGAAAAACACTACATATCATGAGAGAATAATAAACACCACTTTTTTTTGTATAGGTCACACATGCCGTGGTCACCGTCCCCGCTTACTTCAACGATGCTCAGCGCCAGGCTACCAAGGACGCCGGTACCATCGCTGGCCTGAACGTGATGAGAATCATCAATGAGCCGTAAGCCCTTTTGATTCTTTTTCGAAAGCTCATTGTTCAAATTTATCGTGTTGCAACGCCGTTACTTAGACTTTCGTTACCGTCATCGCAGGACTGCAGCTGCCATCGCTTACGGCCTGGACAAGAAAGACGGTGAGAAGAACATCCTGGTGTTTGACCTTGGCGGTGGTACTTTCGACGTGTCCCTGCTGACCATCGATAACGGCGTCTTCGAAGTGGTGGCTACCAACGGAGACACTCACCTCGGCGGCGAAGACTTCGACCAGCGCGTCATGGATCACTTCATCAAGCTGTACAAGAAGAAGACGGGAAAAGACGTGCGCAAAGACAGCCGTGCCGTCCAGAAGCTGCGCCGTGAGGTCGAGAAGGCCAAGAGAGCGCTGTCGTCTCAGCACCAGGCCCGCATCGAGATCGAGTCGTTCTTCGAGGGCGAGGACTTCTCGGAGACTCTCACCCGTGCCAAGTTTGAGGAGCTCAACATGGTAAGACCATTTCCATGGTCTCGGCTGTCGGCGTTTTTAGTATTCAGCATGTCAAACTTGCTTCAGATTAAATCTATTTATTTTTTTTCTGCTTCCATCACAGGATCTCTTCCGCTCCACCATGAAACCCGTGCAGAAAGTCCTGGAAGACTCGGACCTGAAGAAGTCTGATATCCACGAGATTGTTCTCGTGGGCGGGTCCACTCGTATCCCCAAGATCCAGCAGCTGGTGAAGGAGTTCTTCAACGGCAAAGAGCCGTCCAGAGGCATCAACCCTGACGAGGCCGTGGCTTACGGAGCTGCTGTGCAGGCTGGAGTGCTGTCCGGAGAGGAAGATACAGGTGAGTTTTACTGACGGGAAAATCCTCGGTAAAAGCAATGTCGTAAAAAACCTTCAGTTTAAAAAGTAGCATTAAGCTAACGTGGTTCGATCACGTCCACAGGAAACATCGTGCTTTTGGACGTGTGCCCTCTGACTCTTGGTATTGAGACTGTTGGAGGAGTGATGACCAAACTCATCCCCAGGAATACCGTCGTCCCCACCAAGAAGTCTCAGATCTTCTCTACAGCTTCTGACAACCAGCCGACTGTCACAATCAAAGTTTATGAAGGTAAGAGAATGTCAACAATTCGTATTTATGGTAAGCTTATTTTGATACATTTGAGCTGGTGATAAAATTTCTTGGTTCTCTCTCACCCCTCCTCCTTCCAGGTGAGCGTCCTCTGACCAAAGACAACCACCTCCTGGGCACCTTTGACCTAACAGGAATCCCTCCAGCACCCCGCGGTGTTCCTCAGATCGAAGTCACGTTTGAAATCGACGTCAACGGTATCCTAAGGGTCACGGCTGAAGACAAGGGCACGGGCAACAAAAACAAGATCACGATCACCAACGACCAGAACCGGTTGACGCCCGAAGACATCGAGCGCATGGTGAACGATGCCGAGCGCTTCGCCGACGAAGACAAGAAGCTGAAAGAGCGCATCGATGCCCGCAACGAGCTCGAGAGCTACGCCTACTCACTCAAGAACCAGGTAGGAGACAAGGAGAAGCTGGGAGGCAAGCTGTCTTCCGAAGACAAGGAGACCATCGAAAAAACCGTGGAGGAAAAGATCGAATGGCTAGAGTCCCACCAGGACGCCGACATAGAAGACTTCCAGGCCAAGAAGAAGGAGCTGGAAGAAATCGTCCAGCCGATCATCAGCAAGCTGTATGGTAGCGCAGGCGGTCCACCACCAGAAGAGGGCGGCGATGACGAGAAGGACGAGTTGTAGGTTGAAGATTTTTTTTTTTTTTTTTTTTTTTTTTTCTTTATCCTTCAGCCCTCCTGATATGACCTTGCCCTCTCTGGAGGGGGAAAAAAGGGGGACGGATGTACATAATTGCTGGATTTGATGGACAATTGTGAGGGAAGGTATAAAGGGGGCGGGACAACCATAAAATCCCAATTTAAGTCTGAAAAGGACTTGGAGCATTTAGAGAGTGTGAGATGTTGCTCTTCACTGAGGTGGAGATTTAGTCAGCCTGGATATTGAGGCTTGCTGCTGTTCTCAGGCAGTTGGGGAGGAGTTCTGTGGGTTAGGGTGGGATTTTAGGGTGGGCAAGGGGGTGGGTGGGGTTAGACTTAATGGGTGTGTTGGGTCCTGGGCAAACATCGTTGTTCAAACTCAAGTTATTTATTTAAATCTGGCAAATGTAGAGTACGTTTCTACTGCAACCTCATGGGAATAAACGTGTTTGATACAAAACTACTCGACGTGTGTGTCGTCATTGCCTGAACACTTCGAATCTGGGTGCCATGACGCAAACACTTCATCTTACAGCTTTAATTTGATTTATTTATTGTTTTACTTCAGTGATGTGAAGGTTTAATATTTAATAGTGCATTAGTTTTAAGCATATGAAGGTGAGCATCTGTTTATCCTTGCTGTTTAAAAATAAATAAATAAAAATTCCAGACTCTTCCAAGTTGACTACGATTTCCATATTATGTTCAATTTTCTTAATGAATACCCTTTTTTAAAAAAAAATATAAAAAATTTGAACCTTTCCACTTACTGTAAAGAAAATAACTCCTAAAATGCTAGATAATAGTAAATACAGTCCATTAAAACACTCGACATCTAAATCTATCCTAATCTACAGTATGTGTTATGTTCTGAAGGTCGAGTGGCTGTGCTCCTTATATGGTTATTAATTATAATCTTCAACTCTACCCACCTGTTATACATTAGTAAATACATTTCTCACTTCACACTCGTTTACACACGTGGGTTGAGCCAAGAGTTTTGTGTTTTATTATCAAATTAAAAGAAGTTAAAGAGCATCACGTTAACAAGGTGACGAGACAGTCGTTGAAAATGAGCCCGTGAGTATCCATGCCTCCGAACACAAAGCACAGATGCTTCGTTTCCCTCTCACGGCTTTCTGCTTTGTCCTCGACGCCGGTGTCGGACCTTTCGGGCCAAGGCACGACACACGTGGAGTGGTCCAGTCGGTTCTGCGGAAGGTCACCTTCGAATTTCAGCAGGGTCCAGCGTTGTTTGTCTGAAGATAAGAGGAATGTAATCTTGATTATCACAACGTCAAGGTTGTTTGGGTCTTTAATATGGACTGTAATCTCTGTATAACTATACAGTCTTATGTACTCATAAGTTTACACACCCCTGGCGGAATTTGCATGGTTTTTAGAACGCTTTTTTAGAAAATACGAGCGATCGGAGTCATTGGCAAAATGTTTTTGCAGTTCTCTTCACAGCATCTCAATGACGTCGAGGTCCAGGGGCTGTGAGGGCCACTCCAAAACCGTCACTTCCTTCTTCCTTCCTCTGTAGCCACTGATGATTCAACTTGGCCCTGTGGTTTGTATCGCTGTCATGTTAGAAAGTCCATGTGCGCCCCAGACAGCTTCCGGGCTGATGCGTGCAAATTTTCCTCTGAGGTTGTTTTTTTTTTTTTTTTTTTTTTTTTGGAAAATGTGATGTGATTTCTCTTGCTATCAATTTTGAGGAAATTTCCTGTGCCACTGTAGCTCACGCACTCCCAAAACAGCAGAGACTCATGCACCTCCGTGATACATGGTAGGGACGGTGCGTTTCTCTTCATAGGAAATGTCGATTCCTCTCCAAACCATAAAACTTAATTTTAGTCTTATCGCTCTAAATCACTTCAAAATCCTTGGGGGTTCTCTAGATCAACCACCATGTTCCTGGAGATCTACTTTCCAGAAGACTTGGGAGCCGTAAGAAGTTCATGATCAACTAAACTAATCGACCGAAACTAAAACAACTTTGGTTGGAGATGAAACCTGCAGGAAGGTAGATCTCAAGGAAGAACATTTGTGACCACTGCTCTAGATGCAAAAAATAGCCTTCCATTCCTTTTTTTTTTTTTTTACCACAACCTATTTTTTGTTCAAGCATCTCCTTATTGAACAGAAACAGCCACCCCACATTTCATCCATCCATCCGTTTTCTATAGTGCTTATCCTACTGGGTCATGGGGAACCTGGAGCCAATCCAAGGGAGCATGGGGTACAAGGCGGGGTACTCTCTGGACAGGGTGCCAGTCCATCGCAGGGCACAATCACACACTCATTCATAAACTACGGACACTCTGGACATGCCAATCAGCCTACCATGCATGTCTTTGGACTGGGGGAGGAAACCGGCGTACCTGAAGGAAACCCCCACAGCACGAGGAGAACATGCAAACTCCACACACACAGGACACTGCCCGAATCGACCCCCCGACCCTGGAGGTGTGAGGCGAACGAGCTAACCACTATAAAGAAGTTGCTCGGGGGCTTTACTTCGCATCTCGTACAATTTTCTTTGTGGTTTTGGCAGAAATCTTTCTTGGTCTATCCGATCTTGGCTTGGT
The DNA here is from genome assembly GCF_023375685.1 of Ictalurus furcatus. Lineage (NCBI taxonomy): Eukaryota > Metazoa > Chordata > Actinopteri > Siluriformes > Ictaluridae > Ictalurus > Ictalurus furcatus. Next base: position 17,311,050 of record NC_071282.1, read on the forward strand.
CTCCACGGATCCACTGGTCTTCCACTTCTTTATAGTCCTGATTTGCATTTTCAATTCTTTAGATATAACTATTTCCTAATTTATGGTGTTGAATTCCTACCCCCCACCCCCCGCCGGTCACGTATCATTTGACGGTTCTTTTGCTTTCCCCATATTTCAGTATCCAGCGAATTCAGTGCCTGCACAGACTAAATGCACAAGGATTCCCCCTAATAACTAAGAAGCACACTGACTATTCATTTACATACTCTGATCACAATCAAAACACGACGAGGTGCGGATTCTTACCCTTCAGGGATCTCAATATACTCCAGTCAGTATTAACAGGCTCAAAATAGAAGGGTGTGTAAACCTTCGACGAGTTACGTGTGTCAATTCAGTTATGATGATGATTAATAGAATACGTGGAAATTTCTGTGATGATAAACAGCTCGATCTGAGCGTCACTACTAAATAAAGCAAACGTGATCCGTACACCTTAGGGATTCTTTACATACGCGACTATTACAAGGATGTAACACGGCTTCACGCTGTTCGCTTGTACGTACCGCTCTGAAACCTGTACATGGAATTGCTCGCTCCGTCGGCCGTCATCCCTCCAAAAATATAAACGTTTCTCCCCAGAGCCACAGCGGAGTGAGCTGCTGTTCCTGGAGGAACGTCTCCTTTAGCCTTCACCCGCTCCCACTTCATACTCTCTGAGGAACATGTTAACGCGTATAAATACCACATGTTTAAAACATATCCGGCGAGTGAATGAAAGTGTGCCGTGTACCTGTATCCAGAGAGAACATATCAGAGTGGAACTTCTCTCCTGCCATCCCTCCGTGGACGTAGATGACGGATCCGACGGCTACGATCGTGTGACCGTGCCGCGGCGAAGGAGGCTTTCCTTCGCTCTCTGGCTGTGACCACGTGCAGGTTACTTCAGAGAGAAACGCACATGCAGAATTATTCGTTTTAATAACTGCACCGGGTCTCTAACGTGTATAAAGTCCAACAGCTGATACGTTTCTACACAGTTTCATTCGCTAAGGGCAAAAATGACCAAATTTCTAGACCTACAATTAAAAAAAACAAACAAAAAAAAACAATACACACAGCCTGCATTTGAAATCGATCTACAGCAGGGGTAGCGGTGATATTTTAAAGTGTCCATGATAAATTCGATTATTTCTTTAGTCTCTCTAGAGAATAACGCATCTCCTGAACGAACTCGTCGACAAACACGTAAACACGCAGGACAGGCGTAGATGGTTTTACGTAAAGAAGAGACCTGCGTTAAAGACGTGCACCTGGGGGTCGGTCACTGGCGTGGCCCCTGTCTCTCCACCGGAGAAGACGAACAGTCTGTCTCCAACACATGCCGAGTTAGTGTGGTACGTCCTCGGGCTCGGGCGTGTCCCTTTCACCTCCACTGTCCTCCACGGAGCTCTGTCTGCACACAGGAACATAAAAACACAGACAACTCATGTAATAAAATCTACATGAAAACGAACTCATAAGAGACTACAGTAATTACCTGCGGTGTGTAAAACCTGAACGCAGTTCCGGTTAGCGCTCTGTTCAGCTCCTCCGAACACCCACAGACTCTCAGGGTCGCGCTCAGACACAAAGCTACAGTGTTCATATCTCGCCTGGAGTCCTTCCCAGGAATCAGGAATGTCCCATTCATGGCTGTCTAAAAAAAAATATAGATATATTCAATTGATTTTAAGTCGATGAAGTAACACGGTCATTTCGATAAACACTTTTACTCATCAGGCAAGCGCGTATTGAATTCAGTGTGATGTAGAACTGAGGTAGAATCTATTCATGTAGCTGATCTTGCTCAAGGGTCATGCTGAGGCAGAATACCGTACAACGAGACATTACCGAGATTTATAAGGGAGCAATGTGAAAAGCTGCCGCTCGGATTGGCCCCCCCGACAATCACGATCTGTCCTTTTCCGCCACTGGCTGAAGGCATGAATGTGCAGGTGTGACCGACGCTGGGTCCAGGAGCTTCACCTCGTGGCACCAGAGCATACCTGTAGGGTTTAAAGAGGAAAAAAATGTCACTGTATCACAACAATGGCAGATAATGATGGGAAATAAACCAGGTGTGTGTGTGTGAGAGTGTGGTATGTACCACTGCTTTTCTCTGGGCTTATCTTCTGGGCCGAGGATGGGCAGAAGCTCCATGAGTCTGGATAAAGCACAAGAAAGATATGATTGAGTCAGATCAGAGTGTATGAAAGACAATCCACAGATATGGATTAAAAACATGTTATTCCGCGTAAAAAAAAAGGAAGAAATTTAATTAACGTTTATGGAAGGAGTCTCCAGTGTTAGCGCTTTGTAACAGTCAGTGGGTTTTCAGGACTGACGGCAGATGAGGGAGTGAGGGAGCGATTACTCAGATGTTCTACAACTGTAAACATAACTGTAAACGGATGACGTTCATTAATATATTAAAAATGTGGAATTGCTGGCAAATTGCTGTGGTGTAAGAGGAATAAAACACGAAGGTGTGGTGTGGTAATGAATATCGATACATTTTCAGCAAGAGAATCACAGAGCTGTTTCAGCTCACATTCAGAAATGAGAATCGACTCCTTAAACGGCTATTTAGATATCAGAGTCAACTCCTTAAACGGTGATTCAGAAGTGAGAGTCGACTCCCAAACGGCTATTCAGAAATGAGAATCGACTCCTTAAACGGCTATTTAGAAATTAGTGTCGACTCCTTAAACGGTGATTCAGAAGTGAGAATCGATTCCCAAACGACTATTCAGAAATGAGAGTCGACTCCTAAACGGCTATTTAGAAATTAGAGTCGACTCCTTAAACGGCTTTCCAGAAATGAGAGTCGACTCCCAAACGGCTAGTTAGAAATGAGAATCGACCCCAAACGACTATTCAGAAATGAGAGTCGACTCCTTAAACGGCTATTCAGAAATGAGAATCGATTCCCAGACGGCTATTCAGAAATTAGAGTCGACCTCTTAAACGGCTATTTAGAAATGAGAATCGACTCCCAAACGGCTATTCTGAAAAGCGAGCCGAGTCAAAGAGAACGACACCTCAATGATATAAAGACCTCACTATTAATTGCACTATACGGCTCCG
>NC_071282.1:17319160-17374160 GCF_023375685.1 Ictalurus furcatus
AGCAGGGACTTTATGGAAAATGCATTTAGGCCATTAAACTCTGTCCATCGCTGACCGAGCACACACACTGGCCATTAATCACCCACACTGGCTTTATCTTCGATCCGGATGGTTCAGGATTTTCAGGTATTTCAGGAAGTTTTCCAGTAATGGGAACTTCTCTACACACTGCCTGAGTTAACCGCCTCCTGTGATGGATGTGTCAGATTTGTCTGCTAAATAACACACAAGTTTGTGTCGCACTGGAGACTGGAAGGAAGCGTGGGATGGATAATGAGAGAAAAGAGAAAGGAAGTGGGAGGAATAAGGAAGGAAAAAAAAAAAAGGTGCACAGGTTTGGCTGCTGGCTCGATGTAATGAAGGGGGATGGAAGGAAAGGCAAAGCGGCGAGGGAGGGATAATGAAAGGAAAGAATGACGGCTGTGTGAAGGTTTCTCGTGGAGGCTGCAGAGCTAATTCGGGGATAACAAGCCAAGTGCTGCTGCAGTCTCAGGATCTCATTGACAGGATGCCCTGTGGGCTGATGGGTAATCGGAACATTTTGTTGAGAACTGAGAATAGCACGTTGTCCGTGTCATGTCCGTTCCTAATGACCACATGGTTTGTAGATGTTTTTTTCTTCTTCTTCTTCTTCTTACAGAAACTACTCTGTACCAGAGCACACAGCGCGACGCTGACAGCTTTATTCGAGTTCATATTAAAGCGCTGTTTGTTTTCTACTTTGTTCAAGAGCAGGCTGTTTTTTTTTTCTCTCCCAGTTTTCTTTCAAGGTTCTGTTTTCACAATCAGATCACGTGACATTTAAAAGCGTCAGCTAACGTGACTTCCATTCATGACTCCATCTTTAGGCGTAATGCTGAACTGGTATTTTCCTGACTGCTGACTGCTTAAATATTCCTGTCCTATGTTTCATGGAATATAAAAAAACAAAAACAAACAAGAACATAATAAACCGTGGTGGATGCTGCCACCGCCATGCTTCACAATTGGGATAGTGTTTGTTTTTCTTTTCTTTTTAGATTAAAAGCCTCATCTTTTTCCCTCCATCCTTAATGCCAAGCAGTTTAAGTTTTTGTTTCATCTGACCAGAGAACACTCTCTGATCGTCGCTGAAGACTCGTCCTCGTGTCCTCTCGTTCGTGTCCAGCGTTTGTTCTCCCCTGAGAGAAAGAGAGAGAGTGTCTCGTATGAAGAGCAGCCAAACATGGAGACCTGAATCCATTTATACCATGACAGGATCAATGCCAGGATCCTCACTGGCACAGACAGCCAGACAGACATGTGAAGCCCCCGAGCGTGTGTGTGCGCGTTCCAGACTGCCAGGCTTTCCCTCGGACATCCTGCTAATTCAGACGAAGTGAAATTAAAGCACACATTGAGCGCAGAGAAGATCCAAACACAACCTCAGCGTGCCTCATCTCCCCCGTCCGTCAGCAGCCATGTGTTTTTCCCTCCAATTTCATCATCTCCTAATTCGCACCCTCTATCTTTCCCACCTGCTTTCCATTATCACGTGACAGCAGCTACCACGGCAGGGTGAAGGCTAACACGTGCCTGAAACCATCTAGCGTAACTTTTCGAACCGCTGCTCATGCACTGCAGCGTAACACACTCCAGATAAAAGCGTTGTCCGCCCTCTTCGGCGTACACGAGTTCACAGGCGTCCACGATCGACTAGTGTTGCTGTGATTGACAGAGGAGAGGACGGTCATTCCCTCAGCAGCCTCTCTTATTTATTAAAACAAACGCGTCAGTACAAACCGTGCAACCTGCTGATATAGGAAATGAATCAACGCTTTCCGACCAATCAGAATTGAGCAACTGCTCCAACTTCCCAATGGATTTCTGTGCTGTTCTTCGTGCAGGTTATAAAGTATGTGATCATTAGAAATAATTCAATAAAATGGAACTTTTTGGGCCTCTCTGTTTGTCATGTTCTGGGGACTGTGGCTTTATGCACAGATGTTGGCTTAACAAGAAATAATCCTGCGCTGATGCTTCAGGCCAGGGGAGAGAGAGAGAGAGAGAGAGAGAGAGAGAGAGAGAGAGAACAAAGAAAACAGACATGGAGACAGCGAGAGATGATTAATGAGACGTGCAGATACACTGAGTGTGGGTTTAAACATTGAGACCGTCTCGGCTGTGCGACAGCTTCATCTCACATCCTTTGTCTCCTCATCCTTCTTAATTTTTACTGCTAGCATGGAGGAACAGAGCGACACTCAATGCAATATTCACGCATGAGTTATATAAGCACGTCCTGATTTTACCGAGCGACAGACGCCCCTGAGCTGACAAGTTAACTTTGCTCGGCTAGTCACAAACTCTATCTCATTACTACCGCCGTTTCTTTTTTTTTTTTTTTGGTGGGTGGGGGCTTGGCAATGTTAGCAAACTAGCATCACTGCACTACTCTTAAACAGCTACGTTTTTAGCTTAACTACATGTTAATGTTGCTATTTCAGCTCCACTATCAGATATCATGTAGCTAGCCGGGTTTGCTAGCACGCTAGTTAGACTTTAGGTATATAGTTATGGTGTTGTTGTTGGAAAATTGTTCTTCCGTCAGCACAGGAAGTTGAGCACAGTATATCTGATTTAAGACTCAGCTAAGCAGCTGAGTAATATTGAGGACCAAAACACCTCAATGTTATCTGTTTGAGCGTGCTAGCTTGTAGCTTTTAAGTTTCGTATATACACGTTGTAGAGATGTAATGACAGCAGAAATGAATCAAGTCATTGGCAGTGCTAACGTTTCCCTCAGGAGTGGGAGGAGCACTGAACATTTCTTCAAGCTGCATTTGAAGAAAACATTTCCTAACCCTTTACGGCGAATGGCAACAATTCATTTATCTCCAGTTTTTTTGATAGGCGATAATACAAAGCTACTATTTTCCTATGTAACGGGAAAAAAGGGGATTTAACTTTGACGTAACAAATAAAATGTCACATGACCAGGAAGTGCTGTTTGCACTTCCTTTTCTGCAGTCACATGGTGAAGGTCATGACCGGAGGGCTCGCAAAACATGATTCATTTTTCAATATTTTGGTAAAACTACTTAAAGGAAAAAAAAATGAAACATTATCTGAGATAAGTTAACATTAATTTTTTGTCATTTCAACACGTTTATATATTTTGATTATTCTGTTGCAACAATTTACCAACTACCCCCCCTACATTTATTTTCAAATTTTTTAAATATATTTTTTTATTACTTTAACCAATTCGAGTAAAACAATTTTTTATGTAAATGTAATAATTCATGCAGTAGAGGGATAATTATGTGATGAACAAGTGCATAATGTACAACACTCTCAGATTTGGCTCATTTTATCTCCACAGGGCAGCTCCGATTAGCGATTGCGTTTAGGGATGGTGTCCTCATCCTTGACAGTGAGTATGTAAATGCAGTACAAGCTCTCATGGTTGTGTTTGATTCTGTTATGGTCCTGTCTCCTCCCCTCATCTTGTGATTGGTGTATTACCTGATTGTGTGCGCCTGTTTTATGTTAGTTCTCGATTGCCCATTAATACTTTGCGGCACGCTTTATTTCGTTAAGCCTAAGCCTTTGTTTCCGTGTCTTAGTTCTGTATACGTCCTGGTTGTGTTCTCTGCATGTTTATTTTGATTAATGATTCTGGCTTGCCCTATGTTGACCCCCCGTGTTACAGTTTGTACACAGTGCTGAGAGAACAAATTAGTGGCAACATGTCTCATGCCTCATCACCTCGATATAACAAAATTTAAGGCATCACACATGTCCTGGCTGCTCCATTACTTTTGGAGTAAAAAATTTAAGCCTCCTTCCTTAATATTTATTAAGAAATATGAAAGCGTCTGAATATTTAAAGTGGGCGTGTCAAGTAAAGTTAAATGACATGAAAGTAGAACCTTCTTTATGCATTTTTTTTTTTTTCAGCTTTGTAATGACAAGAATCCCAACCCAAATCCACATTCCAGGACTGTTCTGTAGTGATTGTAACATCATATTTCCTTCAGAGTTCTTGCTTCATATTTTCTCGTTACATTTTTGACACTTCCAGTTATCGAGGCTAAGGCTCTTGTGGAAAATGACCAGGGAAAGTGCAACTGCTATGTCAAGGTGAGAATCTGGAATCTGCAACGTAGGTCAAGGGTTAAAGTATTTTCTAGAACATTCTAAGGCTTTCAGAGAGACACTGGTGGGCCATGAGTAAGATGCTCAGCCAGATGCAGATGATATGCAGGGGCAGTGGTGGCTTAGCGGTTAAGGCTCTGGGTTACCGATCGGGTTCAAGCTCCAGCGCTGCCAAGCTGCCACTGTTGGGCCCTTGAGCAAGGCCCTTAACCCTCTCTGCTCCAGGGGCGCTGAATCATGGCTGACCCTGCGCTCTGCCCCCAACTTCCTGACATGCTGGGGTATGCAAAAAAAAAAAAGAATTCCACTCTGCATATGTATATGTGACCAATAAAGACTCCTTATCATTATAACCTTTATACGGCTTGTATCTTAAAAACAATCTTATTTTACACGCTGTAGCCCATGCTTAACCCATCTGGTTGTTTCTCTCAGGTGGGACTGGCACCAGGAAGCAATGCTGGAACTCGTAGGAAGACCAAGACGGTCCCCGATTGCAAGAGTCCGCTTTTCCAGGAGACGTTTTTCTTGTAAGACAACATCGCTCGATTCGTTTTGTATTAGTTTTTACATCACAAAAGATCAGAACCGCACAGATATCCGAGATGAATCAGTTTCCTGTTTCCAGTGCTGTCACTGAAGAGGAGGAGAAGGAGAAGAAGAGGCTTCTATTCACTGTGTGGAATTGTGATGGAGCAATCAGGTATTCAAGCTTCACGGCAATTAATTCATCCATCCATCTTCTATACCGCTTTATCCTTTTCAGGGTCGCGGGGAACCTGGAGCCTATCCCAGGGAGCATCGGGCACAAGGCGGGGTTCACCCTGGACAGGGTGCCAATCCATCGCAGGGCACACTCACATACACACTCACACACACATTCATACACTACGGACACTTTAGACACGCCAATCAGCCTACCATGCATGTCTTTGGACTGGGGGAGGAAACCGCGAAACCGAGGAGGCCGCGAGATAAATCTAAGGAAATATATATGTGAGTTGCTACATTATGAAACTCTTGGCTTATATATTTGGTGCATTAGAGAGCATCTCATTAGTGCTGGCCCCTGTCCTGCCTTGTATCCTTTTTTCATGGTTCGTAAATGATCCTTTTTTTTTTTTTTTTCCCTTGGAGGAGGAATAATTACTGTGACCAGAACAGCGCAGCAGATTTCTTTAACCTCCAGTGTTCATTTACATGTGTGGGACTGCGGTTCACAAAACCTCGGCCTCCAGAACCGCTCTGACACGCAGAAAACCTTATATAACGCCTTTGAAGTCACCACGCATAGCCGGCTCCGCTGCATTTTAAGTGCCTATAACATTTTTAAAGAAAGTGCATATTCAGTCTTGTGGTTTTCTTAGTTAGTCTCTTCTTCTCCTGGAAGAATAAAAAAAAAAAAAGAAAAAGCAAAATTCAGTATAGGCTTTATTTCACTGTGAGCACGGCTGGGAACTCCTAACGTGTTAACAAAAGGCTTGTATCGTATATCTGGTTCATAACATTTTAAAATGGCGAAGGATGAGATTTAGTAATATATGCACTAATATCTTACACACACACACACACACACAAAACAGTAAGGTTTTTAAATACAAGCTGAGAATTTGTGCCCTGTGGTCCAGTCCATGAACAGGCAGAAACACAAAACATTTCGATCAAATAACACTACCAGTTGGTGTCGTCTGGTCAAAACCCTTAATCCCTTTAGTATTGGATTATATCTAATCCAGGAAGTCCATTATGGTGGTCCGTGTCGATAATAAAACAACAACAAAAACTGTAAAGAAATGAAAAGGAACTGGCTTTGCATTACTTGGAGTTCAAGAGGGTTTAACCGAAAAGGCGCCCAAGCACCACTGGTGAGTGAGAGCGTATATAGGGTATTTCTGTAAGAAACGTATAAAGATCATTTTCTTGACAGTGGTTGGGAGAATTATACTTAATTCTTCCGTCTTATTAAAAGAGAAATGCACTGTATGCAGTATTCCAGGTAAAGAGAAAAGACGGATAAATGGGCAGAACCTAATACCTGTGTTAAAGCTGTCTAATTTTACTTTGCCAATTAGAAGAGTGTTCTAAAGACAACGCATAGCACATCTGTTAGAGATTCGAAGAGAGTACTTATAGAATTTCGGAAATGTCCGACACCCATTACGACGGTACGATGACCTTGAAAGGTTAAGTAAAAACAATGCTCAGCATGACCGATAACATATGTAGAATAAATGTACAACATTTGGTGCATCATTGATAATGGGAAGTAGAGATATCTCAAACAAAAATATCTTTCTTTGTGCGTTGCTTTATAGGCAGCTGGTCGGGTGCATGAGTTTTGGAGTGTGTTCACTGATCAGATCGGAGAAGGTACGCTTCCTGAACTCTTGCTCTACGTAAATTGCTTAGGTATCAAAAAGATACCTTTTCTCTCCATTGTTTATTATTGTTTAGGTTTAAAATAAAGAAATGAGGGTTTAACCTGCATAAACTCAGGGTGCACTTACTTTTGAAAGTGCTTGCAAATTGATTTCACAAAAAGGCATACTTAAAGAACTTCAAGAGCTTCTGTTCCAACTGTGAGAACGTCTGACAGGTACAGGTACAGGTACAGGTACCTCACATGCTATAATGGATGTACTGGAGCAAGGAAATCTTCAAACTTTGATCACTCCAGACATTAATAATGATTCTGGTTTTGTAAATTTGGGTTCTCTATATTTGAATTTAATAGAATAGACCGGACTATAATTATGATATAGTAGAATAGAATAAAAATGGAGTAAAATAGGATAGAATAGAATAGAGCACAACAGAATAGAATAGACTTGTATGGAATAGAATAGATTGCAAGAGGACAGAATAGAATAGAACGGGAAACATCAACAGAATAGAATGCAATAGAGTAGAACAGGGTGCAACAGAATTTTTTAATAGCATCGAAGAGATTTTGTATCGAATAGACTGGAATAGGAAAGGGCGTAACAGAAATGGAATAGAATAGAATGGAGTATAGTATAGTATAGTATATTGGAAGAGAATAGAATAGAACATATGAGAATACAATAGAATAGAAGAGTTTAGAATTGCACAGCAACAGAATAGAAAACAATAGATTGGAACAGAACGGAAGACAATCGAATAGAATAGAGTGCGACAGAACTGAACTGAATGGAAGAGATTAGAATTGTATAGAGTGGGAACATAATAGAATGGAATAGAATAGAAAATGGTGCGACGGGATAGAACAGAACAGAATGGAATAGAATTGAATAGAGTGCAACAGAATAGAATTGAAAAGAATAGAATAGAAGAGATTGGAATCATGTAGAATCGACCGGAACAGTTTAGAGTGCAACAGAAATGAATAGAATAGATTGGAATTTTAATAGAGTATGTTAGAAGAGAATAGAATAGAACTTATGGGGGAGGGATAATAGAATAGAAGAGATTAGAATGGCATAGAGTACAATAGACTGTGCTCTGGCGTCCATGTTGTCAGCCCTCCCCGTGTCACGCTCTTGTCTCTGAGCGAGGATTAGCAGAATGTTAGCACAACGGTGCTTATTTTGGCTGCCATCTGGCTGAATGAATATTTGATTGCCTTCATTTGCTAATGAGGAGCTTAGGACGAGTATCACAGGAAGTTTCCTTCTCTTCATCCTGTCATCCGCTCCATCCCCCGCCTCTCACTTTTATCTCTCCAACTTCCTCCGTCATCCCACAATCAGTCGGGTTCTCATCTGCTCTGATAGGCCCCCAGACGACCTCGTTCTTTTGTTCACCGTGTCTGGGCTTCGATTCGAGTCGATTCAGTTGAGCTCAATTGAGTCGTTTGGATTTGATTCGATTCGATTCAAGTCACAGTTCAGACCAAAACCCTGCCATGTTTGGTGTCTGAATTCTTTTTCAGGATTGTTCTGGAGCTCTGAGGCTAATCTAGCTAATAAGTAAAAGTGAGTTACAGTTTTATCATCACGCAACCCGAACGCCTGAAACTCACTCACTCGCCTCAAACCATGTCGAGTGTTTCAGTATCTCCAACTTCCGTTGCATGTGGTTTCGGACACACTGTTATATATGAACATGGACAAAAGGATGTCACTGAAGTCACATGCTAAAGCAGCAGCAGGAAACTGGGTTGTGGCTCAAAGTCTGAAGGTGGAGTCGTAGGTCAGAAGTTATTTGAATGATGATATATAATCGATATGTTTATGTTTATTTTTAGGAAACTGTTCATGTACAAATACTGGAGGCGTTTCTTTACTTGTTGTCTTCATTGGGTTTGGAAGATTAGCCTTGAGTTAGCTGAGTTAGCTAAGAATGGTGCTTGTTTTTCATATTTGGCATTAGAAAGAATGTAAAAAATATCACATTTAATTTCGGCATTGTTTTATCTGCGTTCTTTGTGCAAAAATCTGCTCACGCTCGGTTTTTCTCGGCCGTGTTGAGGGGAAAAAAACCCTGAGGTTTGGGGCTTTTAGAGCTGATTGTCATATTGGTCAGTGTGATCACATCTATTCACCAATGAGAGGCTTAGACTGAGCTTAGAGACAGACAGATTAGAGAGAGAGACAGAGAGACAGACAGAAAAGAGAGAGAGACAGAAAAGAGAGAGAGAGAGAGAGAGAGACAGAGAGAGAGACAGAAAAGAGAGAGAGAGAGACAGAAAAGAGACAGACAGAAAAGAGAGAGACAGAAAAGAGAGAGACACAGAAAAGAGAGAGAGAGACAGAGAGAGAGACAGAAAAGAGAGAGAGACAGAGAGAGAGAGACAGAAAAGAGAGAGAGATAGAGAGAGAGACAGAAAAGAGAGCACGAGAGAAAGGGAGAGAGAGAAAAGAGAGAGGGAGAGACAGAAGAGAGAGAGAGACAGAAAAGAGAGAGAGATAGAGAGAGAGACAGAAAAGAGAGCACGAGAGAAAGGGAGAGAGAGAAAAGAGAGAGGGAGGGACAGAAGAGAGAGAGACAGAAAAGAGAGAGACAGAAAAGAGAGACAGAGAGAAAAGAGAGAGAGAGGGAGGGAGGGAGGGAGAAAGGGAGAGAGAGACAGAAGAGAGAGAGAGAAAAGAGAGACAGAGAGAAAAGAGAGAGAGAGAGGGAGTGAGGGAGGGAGAAAGGGAGAGAGAGACAGAAAAGAGGGAGAGAGAGAGACAGAAGAGAGAGAGAAAAAAAAGTTAGAGAGACAGAGGGAGGGACGGAGGGAGAAAGGGAGAGAGAGACAGAAAAGAGAGAGAGATAGAGACAGAAGAGAGAGAGAGAGAGAGAGAGAGAGAGGGAGAAAGGGAGAGAGAGAGACAGAAGAGAGAGAGAGAGAGAGAGAGAGAGAGAGAGAGAGAGAGAGGGAGACAGAGGGAGGGAGTTCGGGAGAAAGGGAGAGAGAGACAGAAAAGACAGAGAGATAGAGACAGAAAAGAGAGAGAGAGAGACAGAGAGAGGGAGGGTGGGAGAAAGAGAGAGACAGAGAGAGGGAGGGTGGGAGAAAGGGAGAGAGAGAGAGAGAGAGAGAGAGAGAGCACAAAGTGCAGGAGATTTTTTGACTAGTGGAGCTAAAAATAAATTGCCTTGTAATCTCTGCTCTCCCAGCAGTAGCTAGTGTTTTGAGATGGTCAGGGATTAGGATACATTTTGGCATGTGTGTGTGTGTGTGTGTGTGTGTGTGTGTGTGTGTGTGTGTGTGTGTGTTTACACCGTTTTATGTCAAATCCACTTCTGTTGTCATGTGTGTGAGTGTCTTTTATGACAAACAACCATTCTGGGAAAAAAAAACCCCAATAGAAACCATCATAGAAATTCTAATGGTTTCCACTACAAATACCATTACAGTCCATCAGCTAACCATTAAAACCATTACCATTATCGGTGCTTAATGGTATCCACTAGACATGCAACAAATTACCAGGGACGATTACAGTTTCCATTAAAACCAATACAACTCCCATTATAACCATTAAACCCTTCTGTTAAAAATTCTACCAGGGTTTCTATTGTTTTTAATATTTTTTTTTAAACGTAGTGCAATAACCGAACCGAGCCCCAGCTAGCTGCTCGCTTGCCGAAATGATGTTGCGCTAGCGATACATTACTTTAACCCTTATTATGAGATTATCTCGACCGCTCACCACGGTTTCCTGGCTTCCAGACTCGCTTCATTCTGAAAAGTGCTACAATTCAAAATAAACTTTGCCACGTGTCAGCGACTAGCAGTTCCCTGCGCTCCCTGTCCTGCAGCGGTGCTTGGGTTTTATCTACGTATCTAGCACCAGTGCAAATCATTTACACGTAAGTGCTCACTGATTACCAATTCAAAACCCACACACCGATAACGTTTACCAGTTTATTATTGGCTCATGTCCTGCGTATCGTGTTGGGTGTGACAGTCTTATACCCTAAGGCCTGCTGCACACACACACACACACACACACAAACACATACAGCTCTCTCTCTCTGTCTCGTCTCTGCCAGATCTCCGGCTGGTACTACTTGCTCGGGGAAGACCTTGGGCGGACCAAACACCTGCGTGTGGATCCTCCAGGCTGCACACTCAACTCTGGTGAGTGAGTGTGTGTGTGTGTGTGTGTGTGTGTGTTTGTGTGTGAATGCTTGGGTCTGAGCCGTAGGTTAGCTGAAGGGGACAGAGACGAGACAGGCAGGTCAGTCCAGGGGAAGCGAGGGATTAAAAGGAACGTTACAGATTGAGAGAAAAGAAAGGGAGAGAGATTGAGAGAGCAAGAGAGAGAGAGAGAGAGCGAGAGAGCGAGAGAGAGAGAGAGAGCAAGACAAAGAGAGCGAGAGAGCGAGAGGGCTGGACCTGCCACACACACACATCACAATCCGGCACACACTCACTCCAAACAGCTTCTGCTCCCTGGTTTGATGGTATCGGAGATATTTTTGCTGAACTGAGGACGCTTAAACACACACACACACACACACACACACACACACACTGTGTGTGGCCGTCTGAATGTGTGTGAGTGTGTGAAGCGAGCATAGGTGAGTGATTTTTCTGTCTCTCTCTCTCTCTCTCTGTCTGATATTAAATGTGACAGTTATTGATCATTTTAAATCCGTTGACATTTTTATCGTCTCTCTCTCTCTCTCTCTCTCTCTCTCTCTCTCTCCCTCATTCCCTCTTTCACTCACTGTATATTTGAGACTTTACAGCTCTTACTCACAACTCTATCCTGTTCGAGACCAAGTGAATGAACAGTGTTTAGCTGAAATCAGGAAGATTCTGTATGTTATGTAAGGAAGGAAATACTTGTTGTAGGGGATAATCATCAGCGTGGAGGTGTGGCGTGGAGGTGTGGCTTGGAGGTGTGGCGTGCAGGTGTGACGTGGAGGTGTGACGTGGAGGTGTGACGTGGAGGTGTGGTGTGGTGTGGAGGTGTGGCGTGGAGGTGTGATGTGGAGGTATGGTGTGGAGGTGTGGCGTGGAGGTGTGGTGTGGAGGTGTGGTGTGGAGGTGTGGTGTTTTGTGGAGGTGTGGCGTGGAGGTGTGGTGTGGAGGTGTGGAGGTGTGGTGTAGTGTGGAGGTGTGGTGTGGTGTGGAGGTGTGATGTGGAGGTGTGGAGGTGTGGAGGTGTGGTGTGGAGGTATGGTGTGGAGGTGTGGTGTGGAGGTATGGTGTGGAGGTGTGATGTGGAGGTGTGGTATGGAGGTGTGGTGTGGAGGTGTGGTGTGGAGGTGTGGAGTGGAGGTGTGGTGTGGAGGTGTAGTGTGGAGGTGTGGAGGTGTGGTGTGGTGTGGAGGTGTGGTGTGATGTGGAGGTGTGGTGTGGAGGTGTGGTGTGGAGGTATGGTGTGGAGGTGTGTTGTGTGGTGTGGAGGTGTGGTGTGGTGTGGAGGTGTGTTGTGGAAGTGTGGTGTGGTGTGGAGGTATGGTGTGGAGGTGTGGTATGGAGGTATGGTGTGGAGGTGTGATGTGGTGTGGAGGTGTGATGTGGTGTGGAGGTATGGTGTGGTGTGGAGGTGTGGTGTGGAGGTGTGGTGTGGTGTGGAGGTGTGGTGTAGTGTGGAGGTGTGGTGTGGAGGTGTGGTATGGAGGTATGGTGTGGAGGTGTGGTGTGGTGTGGAGGTGTGGTGTGGTGTGGAGGTGTGGTGTGGAGGTGTGGTGTGGTGTGGAGGTGTGGTGTGGAGGTATGGTGTGGAAGTATGGTGTGGAGGTGTGGTGTGGAGGTGTGGTGTGGTGTGGAGGTGTGGTGTGGAGGTGTGGTGTGGTGTGGAGGTGTGGTGTGGAGGTGTGGTGTGGTGTGGTGTGGAGGTGTGGTGTGGAGGTGTGGTGAGGAGGTGTGGTGTGGTGTGGTGTGGAGGTGTGGTGTGGAGGTGTGGTGAGGAGGTGTGGTGTGGTGTGGTGTGGAGGTGTGGTGTGGAGGTGTGGTGTGGAGGTATGGTGTGGTGTGGAGGTGTGGTGTGGTGTGGAGGTGTGGTGTGGAGGTGTGGTGTGGTGTGGAGGTGTGGAGGTGTGGTGTGGAGGTGTGGTCTGGAGGTGTGGTGTGGAGGTGTGGAGGTGTGGTGTGGTGTGAAGGTGTGGTGTGGAGGTGTGGTGTGGAGGTATGGTGTGGTGTGGAGGTGTGGTGTGGTGTGGAGGTGTGGTCTGGAGGTGTGGTGTGGAGGTGTGGAGGTGTGGTGTGGTGTGGTGTGAAGGTGTGGTGTGGAGGTGTGGTGTGGAGGTATGGTGTGGTGTGGAGGTGTGGTGTGGAGGTGTGGAGGTGTGGTGTGGTGTGGAGGTGTGGAGGTGTGGTGTGGTGTGGAGGTGTGGTGTGGTGTGGAGGTGTGGTGTGGAGGTGTGGTGTGGTGTGGAGGTGTGGTGTGGAGGTGTGGTGTGGTGTGGAGGTGTGGTGTGGAGGTGTGGAGGTGTGGTGTGGAGGTGTGGTCTGGAGGTGTGGTGTGGAGGTGTGGAGGTGTGGTGTGGTGTGGTGTGAAGGTGTGGTGTGGAGGTGTGGTGTGGAGGTATGGTGTGGTGTGGAGGTGTGGTGTGGTGTGGAGGTGTGGTGTGGAGGTGTGGTGTGGAGGTATGGTGTGGTGTGGAGGTGTGGTGTGGAGGTGAGGTGTGGTGTGGAGGTATGGTGTGGTGTGGAGGTATGGTGTGGTGTGGAGGTGTGGTGTGGAGGTGTGGTGTGGTGTGAAGGTGTGGAGGTGAGGTGTGGTGTGGAGGTGTGGTGTGGAGGTATGGTGTGATGTGGAGGTGTGGTGTGGAGGTGTGGTGTGGAGGTGTGGAGGTGTGATGTGGATGTGTGGTGTGGAGGTGTGGAGGTGTGGTGTGGAGGTGTGGTATGGAGGTGTGGTGTGGAGGTGTGGTGTGGAGGTGTGGTGTGGTGTGGAGGTGTGGTGTGGAGGTGTGGTATGGAGGTGTGGTGTGGTGTGGAGGTGTGGTGTGGAGGTGAGGTGTGGTGTGGAGGTGTGGTGTGGTGTGGAGGTGTGGTATGGAGGTGTGGTGTGGTGTGGAGGTGTGGAGGTGTGGTGTGGAGGTGTGGAGGTGTGGTGTGGAGTTGTGGTGTGGTGTGGAGGTGTGGTGTGGTGTGGAGGTGTGGAGGTGTGGTGTGGTGTGGAGGTGTGGTGTGGAGGTGTGGTGTGGTGTGGAGGTGTGGTGTGGAGGTGAGGTGTGGTGTGGAGGTGTGGTGTGGAGGTGAGGTGTGGAGGTGAGGTGTGGTGTGGAGGTGTGGTGTGGTGTGGAGGTGTGGTGTGGAGGTGAGGTGTGGTGTGGAGGTGTGGTGAGGTGTGGAGGTGAGGTGTGGTGTGGAGGTGTGGTGTGGTGTGGAGGTGTGGTATGGAGGTGTGGTGTGGTGTGGAGGTGTGGAGGTGTGGTGTGGAGGTGTGGAGGTGTGGTGTGGAGTTGTGGTGTGGTGTGGAGGTGTGGTGTGGTGTGGAGGTGTGGAGGTGTGGTGTGGTGTGGAGGTGTGGTGTGGAGGTGTGGTGTGGTGTGGAGGTGTGGTGTGGAGGTGTGGTGTGGTGTGGAGGTGTGGTGTGGAGGTGAGGTGTGGTGTGGAGGTGAGGTGTGGAGGTGAGGTGTGGTGTGGAGGTGTGGAGGTGTGGTGTGGTGTGGAGGTGTGGTGTGGAGGTGTGGTGTGGTGTGGAGGTGTGGTGTGGAGGTGAGGTGTGGTGTGGAGGTGTGGTGTGGAGGTGAGGTGTGGAGGTGAGGTGTGGTGTGGAGGTGTGGTGTGGAGGTGAGGTGTGGTGTGGAGGTGTGGTGTGGTGTGGAGGTGTGGTGTGGAGGTGAGGTGTGGTGTGGAGGTGTGGTGTGGAGGTGAGGTGTGGTGTGGAGGTGTGGTGTGGTGTGGAGGTATGGTGTGGTGTGGAGGTGAGGTGTGGTGTGGAGGTGTGGTGTGGTGTGGAGGTGTGGAGGTGTGGTGTGGAGGTGTGGTGTGGTGTGGAGGTGTGGAGGTGTGGTGTGGTGTGGAGGTGTGGTGTGGAGGTGTGGTGTGGTGTGGAGGTGTGGTGTGGAGGTGTGGTGTGGAGGTGTGGTGTGGTGTGGAGGTGTGGTGTGGAGGTGTGGTGTGGTGTGGAGGTGTGGTGTGGAGGTGAGGTGTGGTGTGGAGGTGTGGTATGGAGGTGTGGTGTGGAGGTGTGGTGTGGTGTGGAGGTGTGGAGGTGTGGTGTGGTGTGGAGGTGTGGTGTGGAGGTGTGGTGTGGTGTGGAGGTGTGGTGTGGAGGTGAGGTGTGGTGTGGAGGTGTGGTGTGGAGGTGAGGTGTGGAGGTGAGGTGTGGTGTGGAGGTGTGGTGTGGAGGTGAGGTGTGGTGTGGAGGTGTGGTGTGGTGTGGAGGTGTGGTGTGGAGGTGAGGTGTGGTGTGGAGGTGTGGTGTGGAGGTGAGGTGTGGTGTGGAGGTGTGGTGTGGTGTGGAGGTATGGTGTGGTGTGGAGGTGAGGTGTGGTGTGGAGGTGTGGTGAGGTGTGGAGGTGAGGTGTGGTGTGGAGGTGTGGTGTGGTGTGGAGGTGTGGTGTGGAGGTGTGGTGTGGTGTGGAGGTGTGGTATGGAGGTGTGGTGTGGTGTGGAGGTGTGGAGGTGTGGAGGTGTGGTGTGGAGTTGTGGTGTGGTGTGGAGGTGTGGTGTGGTGTGGAGGTGTGGAGGTGTGGTGTGGTGTGGAGGTGTGGTGTGGAGGTGTGGTGTGGTGTGGAGGTGTGGTGTGGAGGTGTGGTGTGGTGTGGAGGTGTGGTGTGGAGGTGAGGTGTGGTGTGGAGGTGTGGTGTGGAGGTGAGGTGTGGAGGTGAGGTGTGGTGTGGAGGTGTGGTGTGGAGGTGAGGTGTGGTGTGGAGGTGTGGTGAGGTGTGGAGGTGTGGTGTGGAGGTGAGGTGTGGTGTGGAGGTGTGGTGTGGAGGTATGGTGTGGTGTGAAGGTGTGGTGTGGAGGTGAGGTGTGGAGGTATGGTGTGGTGTGAAGGTGTGGTGTGGAGGTGAGGTGTGGTGTGGAGGTGTGGTGTGGAGGTATGGTGTGGTGTGAAGGTGTGGTGTGGAGGTGAGGTGTGGTGTGGAGGTGTGGTGTGGTGTGGAGGTATGGTGTGGTGTGGAGGTGAGGTGTGGTGTGGAGGTGTGGTGAGGTGTGGAGGTGAGGTGTGGTGTGGAGGTGTGGTGTGGTGTGGAGGTGTGGTGTGGAGGTATGGTGTGGTGTGGAGGTGAGGTGTGGAGGTGAGGTGTGGTGTGGAGGTGTGGTGTGGAGGTGTGGTGTGGAGGTGAGGTGTGGTGTGGAGGTGTGGTGTGGAGGTGAGGTGTGGAGGTGAGGTGTGGTGTGGAGGTGAGGTGTGGAGGTGAGGTGTGGTGTGGAGGTATGGTGTGGTGTGAAGGTGTGGTGTGGAGGTGTGGTGAGGTGTGGAGGTGAGGTGTGGTGTGGAGGTGTGGTGTGGTGTGGAGGTGTGGTATGGAGGTGTGGTGTGTGTGAGTTCTCACTGATAACCACAGCCAAGCGGATTATTCTCCTGTAACAGCACGCCCCGGAGTGTTTTATTTAGTGAAGAATGATACATGTCATACTTTTTATCCATTTATGGTTACGTTTAATCTTGTGGGACTTCCACGAGGCAAGTTGGTTCGTGTTGTCTCTGTTGCAGCAGTTCTGAACAGTTCCCTCACCGTTCTCTCTGAGGAAGTGAATAAGACAGAAACATTCCGCTTGTCAGGAAAGTTGTAGCGTTAGCAGCGTTCGTCTCAGACCGTACTCTTCCTTCCTTTTACACTTTAAATGCAGATTCAGAGTGAGAGTAAGAGCAATAATAACAAAAATAACAATTAACAACCATATCAGTAATAACAACAACAACAATAATAACAATAAACAATAATGCTAACAACAACAACAACAACAATAATAATAATAATAATAATAATGATAGTGATTACAAACAGTAAAAATAGTCTCTCTCTCTCTCTCTCCTTGCTCCCTCTCTCCCTCTCTCTCCCTGTCTCTCTGTCCTTGCTCCCTCTCTCTCTCCTTTCTCTCTCTCTCTCTCTCTGTCCTTGTTCTCTCTCTCTCTCTGTCTCTCTCTCTCCTTGCTCTCTCTCTCTTTGTCCTCGCTCCCTCCCTCTCTCTCTCCTTGCTCTCTCTCTCTATCACTCTCTACCTTGCTCTCTCTCTCCTTGCTCCCTCTCTCTCTCTCCTTGCCCTCCCTCTCTCTGTCTTTGCTCCCTCTCTCCTTACTCCCTCTCTTTCCTTGCTCCCTTTGTCTCTCTCGCTTTCTGCCACTTTCTCGCTATCTTTCTCTCTCTGTCTCCTTGTTTCTCTCTCTCTCTCTCTCTCTCTCTCTCTCTCTGTCCTTCAGCACGAACTAGGCCATGGCATGTTTTTAGAAATATTTTTATTGTGTGCGTTTCTATCTCTGTGAGACGGACTGTTTGTTTTGCTGTCTACTACACAGGAGCGCAACCGACGTTTTTCTCTCGAACAAATAAATACGAATAAATCAGAGCGTTTATTACCGTGTTATTGTCTAGTGATGTTCAAACTTAAATCTTTGAAACACCACATGCGGATTATATTGCCAGCAGGAACTGTATAGAGTATAGAGTATGTGTGTTTAATGTTTAAAATGATAGCCCCGAGTGCGTCAGGGCACCAGCGAGAGTCGGGAATTAGCACTAATTAGCACTACTAGTCTGGAATGAGCTAGACATCTGAAAGATCGGGAGCAGACAGCATATCGATTCCTGAGTAAAACTTTCCATCTTCAGCACACACAGTGTCTTGGGGTTGATTACTTGATTTAGAGAATTCTGTAGGAGCAAGAGGCCTTCTTCTAACTTGTGTTTTCTCTTTTTGTCATTATTGGCCAATAGGGGGCGCTGCTCCTATAAGTCCAGAGACGGACATAGACGACTCTCTTTCCACTTTTAACGCAACCCTTCGGACGTTTCTTTTCATTTCGATTAGACAATTATCGCGGTGACGTAACCTTACGTTCACACTCGTGTCGCCTTTTAGTGTGTTGTTTGTGGGCGGGGCTTGTCCACGACGATTTTTTTTTTTATATAGGTCCGATAAGAAACAGTACTAGCTATATATAGAGCTTCTAACGCTAACTAGTTAAACATAATTTAAATAATGGAGTAATCAGTGTGACAACTGGTTGTTTGTACTTTGGCTTCGTAAATACAAGTTTAGTTGTCAGATTAGATTAGATTAGCAGGAAAGACAAGCTAACTACTAGCTACGTATACTCACTAGAGGCAGCAATGAAGTGTGGTGCTTCCTCCCAAACTTGTATTGTTCTTCATAAAGCGTCTATGAACATTTCATGAGAGGTCATATATATGATGGATGAAACCCCAGTTAGGAGTTTTTCAAACAGTAAATCCAGGTATTGTAAGTCATAAGCAGGGAACTGAAGAAACATTGGACTGCAGTCTAATGGTGATGGTAGGAGATGATTTAGATATCATTTAGAATTGTGGTGGTTATGCGACGGTGGGGTTTGAGTTAAATGGTTGCAGCAGAAGCTCTAATCCTCCAGCAGCTCTACATGTGCTAAAAGAGGAATGTAACCTACTCGTGATTTTGGTCAGTGTGTTACGGGCCACTGGATAATGCGTCTGACACGGCACACACAGTCATGCAATGCAGTCATCACCACACTGTGTGTGTGTGTGTGTGTGTGTGTGCGTGTGTGTGCCTGCTTTTTGTGTTCAGCTATTCATTGTCAGTAAATCCTTTCAGAAGCGAGAGAGATTCCTTCCTCTGCTATTTAATGATTCGTTGATCGCGTCTTTCAGTCATGACTGAGATTCACAGTGAATCAGTGTCAGTGAAATGTTTGGACTTGAATGAGGTTTGCTCCTCTTTTGTGTCTTGTTCAGTGAGTCAGTGTTTGAGTCAGTGAGTCTTTTGGACCTGAGTGAAATTCGCGTCTCATTTGTTCAGTGAGTCAGTGTTTGAGTCAGTGAGTCTTTTGGACCTGAGTGAGATTCGCTTCTCTCTTGTTCAGTGAGTCAGTGTTTGAGTCAGTGAATCTTTTGGACATGAATAAGATACGCTTCTCCCTTGTTCATTGAGTTAGTGAATCTTTTGGACCTGAGTGAAATTCGCGTCTCATTTGTTCAGTGAGTCAGTGTTTGAGTCAGTGAGTCTTTTGGACCTGAGTGAGATTCGCTTCTCTCTTGTTCAGTGAGTCAGTGTTTGAGTCAGTGAATCTTTTGGACATGAATAAGATACGCTTCTCCCTTGTTCATTGAGTTAGTGAATCTTTTGGACCTGAGTGAGATTCGCTTCTCTCTTGTTCAGTGAGTCAGTGTTTGAGTCAGTGAATCTTTTGGACCTGAGTGAGATTCGCTTCTCTCTTGTTCAGTGAGTCAGTGAAACTTTTGGACCTGAATGAAATTCGCTTCTCTTGTGTTCATTGAGTCCGTGTTTGAGTCAGTGAATCTTCTGGACCTTAATGATATTTGCTTCTCTCTTGTTCAGTGAGTCGGTGTTTGAGTCAGTGAATCTTTTGGACCTGAATAAGATTCGCTTCTCCCTTTATCATTGAGTCAGTGAATCTTTTGGACCTGAATGAGATTCACTTCTCTTGTGTTCAGTGAGTCAGTATATGAGTCAGTGAATCTTTTTGACCTGAATGATATTCGCTTCTCTCTTGTTCAGTGAGTCGGTGTTTGAGCCAATGAATCTTTTGGACCTGAGTGAGATTCGCTTCTCTCTTATTCAGTGAGTCAGTGTTTGAGTCAGTGAATCCTTTTCCCTCACGACCGACACATACCCATTCACTGAATTAGCTGAGTCAATAAGTTGAAGAATGACTCATTCTCTTCGAGCTGGAGATTTCCAGACGTTCACTGGGTACAGTAGAATATTTCACAGCACTCAAACAGCAGTTTGTTGTTTGTCTAAATTCGACTCTATATCTGGTCAGACCGTGTAACGGAACAAATCCGAATGAGTCAGTGAATCACTTGAATGATTGAAAAGATGACATGTTAGCTCGATGGGGTAGATCAGAATGACCTGGCCTTATTAACAGTCATTTACAATGTACACTGTTTCACTTTTAAACTAAACAAAGCACTGTATTCTTACATGCACAATTTCTTACAGTGCCTCACACACACACACACACACACACACATCGCTCGGGTTGTGTGTAAATATAGTCGGCTTTACTGCGCCTGGAGCGTACATTTTCAGTCATTCGTCTGTTTGCATAATTTGCGAGTGTATGGCTCTGTGTGTTTAAGAGGCTGTTTAGCATACTTCCTACTTCCCAGAGAGAGATAAGTGCATCCTCGTACTCTGCAGAAGAGATTTAATCACAACTTTATACACAGATGGATCAGTCTTACCGTGCATAGACTCTATTATGCTATTATGCGTCTCTATTATATCTCTCTTGCTCTCTCTCGCTCTCGCGCTCTCTCTCTCTCTCTCTCTGTATATATATGTGCATGTGCCTGGTGTCTATGTGTGTGTGTATAATCTATTTAACCTTGAGTGAAATGCTTTCATATCCTGACTCGGGTGTTCAAATATGTGTGTTGACTGTGCGTGAAAATGTCAAGTGCTGGATCATCTCAGGTTCAGAGATCTCCAGTGTTGCATAAGATAAATCCTGAAGTGGCATAATGTCAGTGACTCAGGCCAAAATACTCCCAGAATGCACCACTGTAGGCCTGGGTAGTAGTCGAAAGGGTATTTGTGCCTTCCGGGGGGATGGGGTGAGAGGAGGAGACGCTGTCTGAAATGCAGACGTGACCTTTCCTTTCTGGTGACTTCCAGAGTACTGGTGCAGGCCGATGTGTGTGTGTGTGTGTGTGTGTGTGTGTGTGTGCTGGTGGATGATTAGTGTCATCATACAGTATGTCCTGTTTGACTCCATTTGTTCTTTTTGTAACCCAGAATCTTGTTTTGTTTTGGTCCCGTCCCCCCCCGACACACACACCCCCACATCTGGATGTTGTGAAATGTAATAGTGTTCACGTAGGTGCACTAAATAAACACAATTGTTTTGTTCTGGTCTTAAAATAAGAGCTATTTTCATCTTATTAGTCGCAGTCTGACGGCTTAAAGCAGTAAATTATCTCAGCGTGTTTCTTATTTTCGCACATGGGAAAGTTTTTCCCGGCATCCTAATCGCGTTTACCTCACACTCACACATACAAGATTACAGTCAGGAAAATTCTGGAAATTCGGCAGAGTTTTAAAAGTGTGATTTATGTTAGAATGTGCTTCAGGATTGGCTTAAAATGCAGTAACAAGGCCGGGTCTTCAACTGTAGCGTGTGTGTGTGAGTGTGTGTGTGTGTGTGTGTGTGTGTGTGAAACATATGCAGTGTTCGTATTCCCATGATACAGAGCTCGTGTTGAATATGCGTATTGGAGTCAGTTCCAATTTGTTTTTCACAGCTTTCACACTCGGCGATTTTTTCTCTCTCTCTTATCTTATGGTTAATACAGCGTCTGTTTGATCTGTGTAAATGATCAAACTGAGATGTTCATTATGTTTGTATATTATACACTATTTATATATAGATTTTTCTAGAAAAAAAAAAAACAACGTGGGTGCGTCTCAATCAGCTCCCTAGGTCGTGAATCAGACTTAAATTTTTTTCTCGAGCTGAGAGGCTTCACAAAATATTACGTCACTCCCAGTACGAGAATCGACGTTCCCTGGTTTTTGGAGATGCATTGTGGGATTTCTTTATGGAGTGAAAGTTCCAGTGCACCGGAAGTATTCTGCGATTTATTCGGCCCTTAAAAATGGCCGGCCTCCCTGATCGGTGCCCTGACCGGCTGAACTAGGGAGCTGATTGAGACGCACCCCATTTACAACTACTTACAGTAATTACAGTAATAACCGTGCATGTGAACATTTCTTAACTAAATCAGGTTAGTGGTGGCTTCTTTCTCCCCCCAAGCACCTGGTGGTATGGATCTACCGAGCACCTACCGACAGGTCTGGACCTCAGCATCCTCATCCTCATCGCTAGTTACGGCCATGATTTAACAGGAAGTGGGCGTTTTCAAACAGCGTAAATAAACGAATCTTTAAGTCTTTAAAAACCCGACGTGTAAATCGGAGTCGTCAGACCAGTCAATGAATAATTCATACTTTCACACGATTTTCAATACATATTCATCGATGTCCACATTTTAAAAACAACAACAATTTGTTTATTTTCATGAGATTTGAAAAAAAAAAAACCCCAGACATTGCTATCAATTTGTTTTCATGTGTGATTTTTTTCCCCCACCTGATTCATTTCTTGATTTGTTTATACGCACGAGTTATTCATTAGCACATGCTGACGTAGGACGTGATTTTATTCATCGCTTGTTAACAACAGGGTGTCGTGTGTGTTCCAGGGCACAACAGAGCATACCGAGATGCATCTTTACATGCTTTTCACGTGGGGTGACGTGTTACTCAAACGATCACACGTACGTTAAATGGATGTGATTTCTCACTAATTCCGCGATATTCGGAGGAGCTCTCCTGCAGATTTTCCGCAGGTTCGGGCCGGGACGTTCAGCCAAAGCCGTCTTCGAGTCACGTGCGTGGATCGTGAGTACAGCTAAAAGGCCTCGTTTACCAACAAACATCACTGTGGAAGACCGCGCACAACAGTTTTGTACGATTGCGATTTCACCGATTCGAGTAGTTTTTGGCCAAAAAAAAATAAAAAATAATAAAGCACAAAAACTCTGCAAAATTGCATCGTAATTTTTTTTTCTTTAAAAACCCCCCAGAGCAAAATCCGGCAATTTCAACCACAACAGTCAATAAAAAAACAATAAATCCTGTACGGACTGATCAAAGTTGTGTTTTTGATGAAATGACGAGGTGTGAAATTCCGAATATTTCGAGTACGAATAGAAAAAAGCTGCAGGAGCGATAACTTTTTAATCCGCCACTTTCTGTTCTTTCCTCCGAGGCTCTCCATCACAGCTTTGTTTGTTTTGCTGTGAAAGGCAGAACAACAGAGTCACGGTGTGAAGGGAGTGGAAGTGACCGCTGAGAGCGACTGTGTCCACTCCTCCTGTCCTCTCCAGTGTTTTATGACCAGTTCGCATGCGCTCAGTGGACGCGCTCCAACTTTTCTCAACTCTTTCTCCCTGCTCTTCCTTTCCTCCTTCTCTCGCTCTCTCTCTCTGTCTTTTCTAAGGGGTGTTCCTTGGCAGGCGTTAGCCTGGCTCGTAATGCTCTGTTGCCAGTTGCTCTGTGTCTCGCGGTTAAATCGCCGTGATTTATGCCTGGCTCTACAATGGCGGCCACACAGGTCACCTCCTGAGGCTGCAGGGAGTCCCTTTTTCCCCCCTCCACTTTTGATTAAAGTGGAATTTTTAAGTTCCCACCGGTTGTCCCAGCTACATCATCTACAGCGTGTTCGACTCCCGAGTCGTACCAGAGAGAGAGAGAGAGAGAGAGAGAGAGAGAGAGAACCTCATTACGGCAGATTGCCAAAGACGGCTGGCGTCCATCTTTCGTGGGAGTTGAATGAGTGTTAATGAAATGAGAAATTGCCAAGGGGGCGTGATCTTCAAATATGATGATATATACAAAGCACGAAAAAGGTGCAAAAAAAATAAATAAAAAAATCGTGCAGAAATAAAGTGCACGGCGTGTCTTTTGAGTTTCAGGATCAAACGAGCCACAAAGAAAAAGAGAGCAAGGAGAGAGTGCTGGAGATAGCGAGTGAGAGAAAGTGTCTATGAGAGAGAGAGATAATGAGTGCGAGAGCTAGCGAGGGAGTGTATGAGTGAGTGAGTGAGAGAGAGAGAGAGAGAGAGAGAGAGGTAGGGAGTGTGAGGGAGTCTCGCTGCATTGTGTCCCGGGCTGAATGCGGCCCTTTATGAGGAACGCTTAAAAGGACATTGTGGCCGGGCCGAGCCGCTGTCTCCACAGCAACAGCCCAGGAGCGCGCAAAACTCGGAGATAATGGACTGAGAGAGAAAAGAGGAGTGGAGTTCCTTCTCTCCGCGCCGCTTCCTTCACGGAATTCCCTCTGTTTCTGCTCAGACAGAAAGCCTGAGAGATTGAGAGCGCTACAAAGCTACTAAGACCTCAGTGGACAAACTTGTGTTTTTATACTTTGTATGTGTGTCTGTGTAGAGGAGGAGGAGGAGAAGAAGAAGAAGAAGAAGAAGAAGAAGAAGAAAGCACAGATGCAGAGATGTTCTCCAAGGGTACAGTCTCAGCCCGTGACTCTTTTGTCTTTATCCCCTCAGAAGCTGCTCAAGCGAACCATGCTGCTGCTCCCGACTCCACCAGCCCTGAGATAATGCAATGCCTAACGGTAAGTGGACACTTTAAGATAAATGTACAAAAAAAAAAAATCTTTTTAAATGTACTTTTCCCTTTTGTTTTTATTTGTGTTTGTGTTTCTATGTTGATGTGGCCTTAGTTTCGTACTGTCTACCTCTCAAACGTGCATGTTTCAGATAATACACCTGACGTACAGTATGTTGTATTGTTATATCCCGGGTTTTACGTGCACCGGCAAGTTGTTTTTAAAAAAAACAGCGGATTTCATTTTCACACTTTAGGTGTGAAATCCGCCACACACCTCGTCTGACGGGAGCGTAGTGTGCCACTGTACACTATCACCTCGCAATGAAACGATACAGTTCCTACGATGAAGGCTTATCTACGTAGATCCGTACTGATATATAGAAAAATGAGCAGCATGACTATTAACTTAGGCCGTTTTCACACTCTCGTTCACACTCCGGACCAATTCTGGGCTCGTTTGTGGGCGGGGCTCATAATCACAGGTTTGCTTTCACATACTGTAGAAGAATTCATCCCGAACCGTGGACCGAACACGCAGTTGTGTTTGTACTTGATCTTTCCCTTGGTACCGACACCGAAGACACGCACGGAATACCTTATATCTCGTAAAAGGAGATTTTTTGTTTTAGCCATGCAGGCCAACACGAGACTTGTGTACACTCGCACCACAAAGCTGAGCTCGTTACAGCGTCCCAGTCCGACAGAAAGTCTGGTTTTATATATCAATAACCATAGAAACCCTTTCCCAACCATCCCCAAACTTGAAACAGGAAGTAATGACAAAGTTGAACCAATCATCTACAGCATGTCGTTCATGGCGTCACATGGTAGAACCGGATTCAATCCAGTCGTGGCGTCATTAACGCTCCATCTCTGCGATGCATGATCTTACCTAGCCGGCTATTTTTTTTTTTTTACAGCATGCTAGTAAGCTAATCAAATCTATTGGCACCTGTTCGTATGCTTGATTACCTGCATCCACTTCCCTTTGCATAACGCGACCTGTAAAACTAGGAGGAGTTCTCTGACGTTAGCAGTGATGACATCATTTCCCGGTAAATTGTAACAGATTAATAAAGTGTCACGGTTAACGAACGTCCGCATCCGTTTTGTTTTGGATCACGTCAAAGTGATCATCATGAACCGTCCTACTACATTTTTATCTCAAAACGCACGAGACTGCACTCGGCGTTGCCGAGGCCAATATTGCTATTAGGATTAATACACTAATAAAGATATTGTCCAACCCATTATCATTTCTGGATTTTTATTTATTTATTCCAGAACCGCTGAGCTGTTAGTTGAACACCGTGATAAAGCTAACGTCGCGGGTTAAAAGTGACGCTTCGACTCGCTTTGTCTCAGCTCAGGCCTTTCCCAGGATTACAGCTGATTTCATTTAGCAATTAACGAACTCCAATTTGTGTATGAATGGGCTTTTTCAGTCGCTCGCTCTAATGCCACAGCATGCGAACATGAACTTTTGTAGAGTTCGTTGCGAGGAGAGCGCGAGAGAGAGAGTGTGTATGTGTATGTGTGTGTGTGTGTGTGTGTGTGAGAGAGAAACAAAATGAGCGAAAAACCCTCTGAAGCTTACTTTGTTGTAAATGTTTCACATCGTCTTTAGAGACTCTCCGTCCTTAAATCTTCCTGCAGAGACTCGTTCGGGCTGACGATGGAAGCTCGGAGCGTGAGTCAGGAGCTGAGGGTCTCCCTTGGCTCGCTCTCCTCAGTTCCACTTCACTTCCTACTTAAAGCTCTTAACTCCACTTGGTGCTGGTGTGAGGGAGTGTGTCAGAGAAACCCCACTGGTTTTGTTTCCATTCAACCGCCACAGACTGAGTCTGAACCTCCTAGGTGAGATCGGCTCCGCTTAATCCAAGGGTATAACTCGCTTTTTCGCTATGCGTACCGTATACGTATGCAAGACGGCTGCTGCACTCATCCTGCGGTCGTTTTGCGGCATCGCTTGCGCCCGTTCTTAGAAATGAACGCTACGTTATTTATGATGTGTGCAAAACCAGTGTAAACAGTTTACGGCAGCATGTAACTGACTAAACAGTTCGCACCAGATCACATCCTTATGCACGATTCTAAACAGTTATCGAGTATGAACATGGTTAGTGTTTGAATCGTGTTTGATTTTCTAGATTTCTTGTAAACACTTTTGAATGTAAGGTCAGAGATTTTTT
This sequence comes from Ictalurus furcatus, assembly GCF_023375685.1. Classification (NCBI taxonomy): domain Eukaryota; kingdom Metazoa; phylum Chordata; class Actinopteri; order Siluriformes; family Ictaluridae; genus Ictalurus; species Ictalurus furcatus. The sequence goes on from NC_071282.1 coordinate 17,345,180, forward strand.
TTCGATTTGAGATGCAGATCATGACAACAATCATGACGACAGCAGAAGGAATTAAGAGACACAGAGCTTGTTAGTGTGTTGCTAAGCATTTTATGACTCCCGACGTGGACGTTTGACCTCTGATGCGCCATCTAGTGGACATCGCTTTTAATCCCCAGACGTACATAAAGTACGTAGGCGAGCGTGTGAGCTTGTGAGCTTGTGTTGCCAGCGCTTTTGCATGCAAAGTCAAACATTAAGTGTGAACCAGGCCTTAGACGCAAGTGCATAACAAACTATTTGGTGATGAGGAGTCTTTATTAATCACATGTACATTATAGCACAGTGAAAATCTTTTTCTTCACATACCCAAGCGTGTCAGGGTCAGAGATGATACAGCGCCCCCTGGAGCAGAGAGGGTTAAGGGCCTTGCTCAAGGGCTCAACAGTGGCAGCTTGGCAGTGCTGGGACTTGAACCCCGCGACCTTCCGATCAGTAACCCAAAGCCTTAACCGTCACGCCACCAATTTAATAATTTCTTTATTAAATAATACACCATGGACTCGTAGCGTTTCAGTTTACATAGCGGAGATATATAGTGCATATTTTCGAGCCTTGAAATGAGATGTGGATTTACCCGAGAGATCATTTGTCATGTCTAAGGCCGGGTGGAACAGCCGGTAGCATTGTGTTCTCAAAGATGAAGCGTATCTGCTTCGATCCAGAGCTCGGCTACTGTCTGTTCCGCATGTTCTCCGCGTGTCCATGTGGGTTTCCTCTGGGTTCTCCTGTTTCCTTCCGTTGAGAACTTTATTTTTTGAGTTTATTCGTTTTAAAGAATGAAACCTGTACAAGGTTGCGGACTCTTTCAAATCTAGAAGGTCACGCCCACAAACTGATTAAGAACGTGATTCCTTCTCTATACACCGTCAGGGCTTCTCCATCAGTACGAGTATGTAAAAGGCTCTCGGTAACCTCTTTGCTCACCTCCATGTTTCGCTATCTCGCTAAGCATGAGTGTCATATTGGCTGTTGTGGAAGGTAATTCAACGTAACACCGGTTGTTGTTTTTTCTTAATAATCAAATCAATAACCTTGGATTTTATTCCTTGGTTCATGTCTAAGGACTGACACTGACTACGACTGACTGCCGATTTGTTTTTTGCTCTGTTTTGGACCAGCGCTTCTTGAAAAAGTGGTTGAAATATTTGAAGCACTCGCTGTACAACACCGTAGCAGTGTGTTATGACATTTTAATAGCGGAGGCCTCATGACAATGTTCATTTCAGCTTACGCACTCTTCTAGATGTGACAGGAGACTGTGCATGGCTATGAATTAGTAAGCAACTAGTCATAAAAGCTAAACAAACCTTGTGATGGAAATGGTTGGAGATTGTGTTTTTGGCACATGAGATTAAGGTCCATCTTGATTTTTGGCCTTCTAATGAGCTTAATCTTCTTCTTGTACTGTTAATCATAAAATGGAGGAAGATCTGTGTATTAAAAGCTAACTATATAGTTATGCAAAAGTGGCAGAATTTCAGAGATGGTGAGATCTGAAGTGCTATTTTTTTTTTTTCACCTTTGGTAATGTTGACCTACAGTTATCCCACTAAAACTATCACACCTGACCAATGAGAACCAAACTGACTAGCTATAACTAGCCTGCAGTGAACAAAATCCCTTTAAACCATCAAACCTGATCAGCTGAAAACCATCCTGACCAGTTAGAACCATCCTGACCAGTTACAACCAGTCTGTAAGCGTCCAAATTTCCAAAATTTCTCTAAAACCATCAAACCTGATCAGCTAGAAACAGCCTGCCTGGTTAGAACCAGCAGGACCAGTTAGAAACAATCTGCCTGGTTAGAACCAGCAGGACCAGCTAGAAACAGTCTGCCTGGTTAGAACCAGCAGGACCAGTTAGAAACAGTCTGCCTGGTTAGAACCAGCAGGACCAGCTAGAAACAGTCTGCCTGGTTAGAACCAGCAGGACCAGCTAGAAACAGTCTGCCTGGTTAGAACCAGCAGGACCAGTTAGAATCAGTCTGACTGGATAGAACCAGCAGGACCAGTTAGAAACAGTCTGCCTGGTTAGAACCAGCAGGACCAGATAGAAACAGTCTGCCTGGTTAGAACCAGCAGGACCAATTAGAAACAGCCTGACCAGTTAGAACCAGCAGGACCAGTGAGAAACAGTCTGCCTGGTTAGAACCAGCAGGACCAATTAGAAACAGCCTGACCAGTTAGAACCAGCAGGGCCAGATAGAAACAGTCTGCCTGGTTAGAACCAGCAGGACCAGATAGAAACAGTCTGCCTGGTTAGAACCAGCAGGACCAGATAGAAACAGTCTGCCTGGTTAGAACCAGCAGGACCAGTTAGAAACAGTCTGCCTGGTTAGAACCAGCAGGACCAATTAGAAACAGTCTGCCTGGTTAGAACCAGCAGGACCAGATAGAAACAGTCTGCCTGGTTAGAACCAGCAGGACCAGTTAGAAACAGTCTGCCTGGTTAGAACCAGCAGGACCAATTAGAAACAGCCTGACCAGTTAGAACCAGCAGGACCAGTGAGAACTCGCCTGACCAATTGCAATCAGTCTGTATGTGTCCAAAATTTCTCTAAAACCATCAAACCTGATCAGTTAGAATCAGTCTGACTGGTTAGAACCAGCATGACCAGTTAGAACCATCCTGGCCAGCTAGAACTTGCCAAAAGCATTAGAACCAGCATGACCACTTAGACCCAGTCTGACCAGTTAGAACTGGCCAGACTGGTTAGAACCAGCATGACCAGTTAGAACCAGTCTGACCAGTTAGAACCATCCTGGGCAGCTAGAACTTGCCTAACTTGTTAGAACCAGCCTGACTGGGTAGAACCAGCATGACCAGTTAGAACCAGTGTCTAACTGGTAAGTTAGTCGATAACCTCTCTAAAACCATTAAACCTGACCAGTTGAAATGCATGACCAGCTAACTGGCTGTTTTGTTTTTTTTAAATATTTTTTTCGCAGGAAAAACCACTTTAAAATGCTAACACAAAGCAACTTAGCAAAGCTAGCACTTAGCTAGCTACGTACCTAATGATTTCTGCGTTGCTAAGGAGCTGTCATATTTTGAAAGCAAGGCAACGACGGACTTAACACGTTTCTAAATTCTGGATTCGTACCGTATTCATGACTATTTCTCTATGTTAATGTCAGCCTCGCTATAATGAGTCAGCCTCTAATGGTTCTCGGTGGCAGCTTGCATGGTTTAGTGAAGTGGAACTTGTCTCTGCTTTGATTTGCTCTTCTATTCAGGTCAGCTTTATAGACTCGCTCCTTTTCACCGGGTCTCTGCTCTACAAAATCAAGGGTCTGTGGATCGGCCGACTAAAGAAAGGCGAGCTCAAGGCTGTGTCCGATCCCTCCTTCTGCCAGGCTTTTGAGAGCTTCAGGGCTCTTCTTTCATGCCGGGGCTCGTTAAAGGCCACCCTCCTCCCTCGTTTTTCTCTCAATCTTTATGAATAGACAATAAAAAAAAAGGAAGAAAAAAAAAGAGCACTTGAATAGGGTTCGGTGCCAGTCTGATGTCACTCAATGGGTTTTTATAAACAGGAAAAAACACGGTTTTCGTTGGGTGCTGATGTAATGTTGTCGTTTTAATATATAAGAAAGAATACACTTCAGGATGTGCAGTTATAGGAAAATAATCAATAATGTAGTGAAGTATTACAGCACACCCTGAAGTGATTTATTCCTCTTACAGTATACCACAGCAATTTGATTAACAATTACATAAGAAAACCAAAAAATGAAAGACAATGACATTTATAGGCGCATTTAATGTTCCTGTTCCTGTTATCACATCCATTAAAGCAGCTGTAAACAGTTGTTCCCTCACCAGCCTCTCTTTCTCTCTCTCTCTCTCTCTCTCTCTCGCTTGAAGATAGACGATAAAATAATAAAGAAGTAATTATCCTTGTTGGGCGCACGGTGGCTTAGTGGTTAGCACGCCTCACGCCTCACACCTCCAGGGTCGGGGGTTCGATTCCCACCGTGGTCCTGTGTGTGTGTGTGGAGTTTGCATGTTCTCCCCGTGCTGCGGGGGTTTCCTCCGGGTACTCCGGTTTCCTCCCCCAGTCCAAAGACATGCATGGTAGGCCGTAGTGTATGAACGGGTGTGTGAGTGTGTATGTGATTGTGCCCTGTGATGGACTGGCACCCTGTCCAGGGTGTACCCCGCCTTGTTCCCCATGCTCCCTGGGATAGGCTCCAGGTTCCCCGTGACCCTGAAAAAGATAAAGTGGTATAGATGATGGATGGATGAATAATCCTTGTTATAAACCACTGACACTGGAGACTCCTTTCCTTAAATGTGAAATCATGTGAAATCTCCTTACAGAAATATCAACGACTGTACGATTTTGCGTTCTTGAATGACAACGCATTTTTCATTTGGTTATTATTAGTCCCGTTACAGGACGCTTCCTGTTATAGAACATTACTCGACCAATCAGAATCGAGAATTCAACAGCACTGTGGTGTAAAAAACGAGAAACGCCAGGTGTTCCAAAAACCCCCACCTCCCAAAAAACCCAAACCCTTTGCACTGTCTGTGTAGTTTCTCCGAATAGTTATCTCACTAACTTCCTCAAGTATTATTATTACACATTTTCTTCATAAATAAGGAATATCCGTGCGAATGAAAGAGTTTAAAGTATGCATGAGATAGAAAAACATGCTCTTGCGAGATGCCTGCCGCTTAAATATTGCATGTATGCTAGTTTTTAAGCGTTTTAAGTGTAGAAAGCTTTGCGTGCAAAAAGCTTTGCAGTTTAGACGCTTAAAATGTAAATGTCATGTCGCATGACGACAATGACAACAACAACAACAACAACAACGTCGTAATGGATTCAGTATGTTGTTGATTCAGATACAAGGACACACATTAGCAGGTGCGGAGCTGTTCTTGTCCCTGTGATCTTGTTGCTGAGTAAACAGTTCTAGGCAGACGTCCATGAATATTGCAAACGCTCCGTATATATCTGCATCTTCGCCTGTGCGGAAACTCAGCGTTCACCGTTTTCCCGTGTCAATAAGATCACAGCATTTTGCTTGTTTTAAAGTGAGTCGCTCTGTGAGAGCGGCGAACCGGCTCCAGAGGGCTGACGGTTTCCAGGTCGCACTCTGTGTTTGAAGTCGGCTTGTGAGAGTCTTCCTTTGTGAGTCTGGCTGTCAAACACAAGGCTGGATGAGAAGTGTGTGTGTGTGTGTGTGTGTGTGTGTGGAGGCTTCTGAGCTTCTGTACACAGCAAGTATGAACAGAGGAGAATAGAGGGACAGAAAGGAAAAGAGAACTGACAAAAATGTGGGACTGTGTCATATTCTGCCAGGGTTCTAAGAGAAGTTTGAATTGTTGTTTGATGAGAGATCGGTCCTGGATACGTCACCGTTTCTGGAATATTTCGCCACTAAAATGCAAACTGTCTAGATCTCGTTTGAATGCTTGATGATCGCACGAATGGAACGTTGCCAGTTCAGCAGGTGATCCACTGAGAATGTGGATGCAAATAAAGACAGACGCATTTTTGGCATAATTACGACGTAATTGGCGGAACATAAACCACGTCTTCCTGCGAGGGACGATCCGGGGTATTTCATCAGGGGTTTTAGATCATACTGATTAAAAGGAAATGAAATATCTGTTCAGAGGAGACGCTGTGGTGTCTGTGGAACTCGGGGCTCTGTCAAAATGAGCAACAACAACAACACATGACCAACGTTCAGTCAATCTAGTCGAGGAAATGTCTCTACTTTCCAGTCAATTGTGTTGCCTGATGTTTCAGAAATCTCTATAGCACACCGAGCACTTATACGTAGGTTTTAGAGGTGCGGCTCTGGAGGAAAACCGGAAGGAAGGGGGTTAAAACTTAAATCTAGGAGCTACATTCTGCTCACTTCTTCCACAATGTTACCGTCTATACATTTCATCATAGAGTTCTCTCTGTCCAAATTCATAATAAAGCAACTCGGAAGGCGATACGCTTGCAGATGATTTAATCGCCTATTCATTCTAAATTGATGTGTTTATTAAATGCTAATGTCACGCAGTCACTAAGGGCCGTATCCGGGGACGAGTTACGAGGAAATAGTGCACATCTGTATGTAGACCTACGGAATTATGAGCTAAAGTTTGGCATGTATCAATCATTTTACACTGGAGCTGAACTTTTGAAGTCGATTTAAGTTCTAGGAGTATTAAATCCGTCAAAACGGGCAGACGTTTTGATGTAACCTCGATACGAATCCCGTAAATGTCATGTTTTGTCAGGTTTATTTGTGAAGAACAAGCAACTTCCAGTAAACAGCTCGGGTGCGTAACCCGACTCTGAAGACGTGTCACTTTCCCAGCACAGATACTGATGTCGCGTTTGAACATGATCAGCTGACTCTGAATACAGCGCAACGTTCGTACTTACTCTCCGCGTCAACAGAATAAACTCTGCCTAGTGTTTTTGCTTAGAGAAGGAAAAATGTGAAACAGTAGGAATAGTCTGTTTCAACATGAAACACAGTATGAAAATGTATTGTCATGGTTGTCGTTGAAAATAATAAATAAAGCAACTCTCAAACGCTTAACATTACTCAAGAATTTGAATAACCGGAATAATAATAATCTAACCGGGAGCTCAGGAAATGGAGTTGAGCAGGTGCGTAACCTGACTCTGAATACGCAGAACTTTCCCAGCATAAATACCGATGCAACGTCCGCCTCCGAACGCAGTTCAACGTCAGTAATTACCACCAGCTTCATTATATTATCTCCACGCAGTGTTTTTGCTTATGATGGACCACTTGGTTTTTATTCTGCAAGTGCTAAAAGCGACTCGCTAGAGAATTATGAATGCTAAAATACTATTGAACCTTTTGCAGAACAATAGGAGATAACAGAGTGGCCCAAAGAGTGACGGGAAAGTGCTTCGTTCGGCTAACGAGCGTAGGCGTGTTGTCTGGATAGGGCTTGAGGGCAGCCTTGATGGTTTTGTGTGTGTGTATGTAGTGTAGAGGCCACTTCCTGCTATTCTTTTCCCAAACTGGGCTCGCACGAGCACTGTGGCCAAGCTCAGTGTAGCCGGAGCTGCCGATCGGAACGCCGGTCTCGCCTCGTCCTCTGAGACACACGGCTGAGGTCCGACACTGTGTGAGTGATGCTGCACACCATCCACGGGCTGTGTAGAGTCTGCGTCGGCTGCTCGCTACCTCAGGTCAGTGTACAGAGAGAGAGAGAGAGAGACGGAGAGAGATACAGGGAGAATGACAGAGCGACAGAGAGAGACTGACAGAGCGAGTGACAGAGACCGGCAGAAACAGACACCCAACAGACAGAGAGGGAGTGAAATGGATAGTCACACAGGCAGACGGGTAGATAGATAGAAATGCAGATGCAGACAGAAAAAGAGACCCAGGTGGATAGATAGAAAGAAATATACATAAGATGAGAGAGAGGAAGAGAGGAAGAGAGACATGCAGACAGACAGATAGATAAGGTGTACAGTGTGGCGGACGCTTAAAAAAAAATTGCAGCATAGTTTTGTTTTGAACAAGAAGTCCTTGAGTTGTGTAAGAAAAGTGCTACACGGAGGTGACAGTGTGACAAGCAGACAGACAGACAGACAGGCAGACAGACAGACAGACAGACCGACAAAAAAGACAAAGACAGATGAAATATGCATCATAGAGAGACAGATTTGAAAAAAAGAGACAGATAGATAGATTGATAGAGAGAGCGACAGACAGACAGAGAGACAGACAGATTGAGGAATATGTAGCTGTAGTAAAATCGCCACGTGTTTTATCAGCCGTGCAAGCTAAGCGCTTTGAGGCAATTTTGAAATATAGACCAACCGACAGACAGGTGGAGAGAGAGACAGACTCGCTAGCATGGACCGAGAGACAGATAGCTGAAAATCTATTCTGTCTGTAACTGACGCGAATTCTGATTGGTCAGAAGGTGCGTGTTATTTTTGTAGTTCTGGCTGTAACGTGAACGATTTATATGAATGCGCTGGTCCTAATACGTTATCGTTTCTATAGTAACAGCTCATGCGGACGCTTCAGATAAACGGATTTAAAAAAAAAAAGAGTGTATTTAAGAAAGAACGACTTATAATCGTTAATGTGTTTCGTCAGGACATGATTGTGTAATATTTACGGAATGAGTCTCCAGTGTCAGTGCTTTGTACAGGACTTTATGTTTTCCAGTTTTCCGGTTACATGTTTAACAGTTTCCCGTTTTTTTTGAGAGAGAGAGAGAGAGAGAGAGAGAGAGAGAGACGGGTGAGCGAATGGCTGTTTATCACAGCTATTACATAAGTGAGAACTGGAACTAATTTGTGGACGTTCCACAACTGAACCGTTAAAAGCCTGATGTGATGTTCATTAATAAATGAAACATCGTAAACTACGGCAAATCACATCGCATCGGCGTGGATTATTTTTGTATAACAGCATGGTCTGGCGCATGTTATTCCTTACAAAAGATTTATTGTTTAACATCTCACGTGTCATCTTAACGGATGATTCCTGCGAATGAAAGAATGAATGCGACAGAACGGCACACGTTAGTGATGAATAGAGAGAAAGAAGCTGCTATATGGGCTCGATCACATAGTTTGAGTGTGTGCTGTAGTGAGATTCACAGACCACAAAATCGATAAGGGAGAGCGAGAGAGCGAGAGAGAGCGAGAGAGCGAGAGAGAGTGAGAGAGAGAGAAAGAGAGAGCGAGAGAGAGAGAGCGAGAGAAAGATGAGGAAAATTAGTTAAAAAAAACCCAGAATGATTTATGCAGTAGCATGTAAGAGAGAGTGAGAAATACAGATCCACCTACTTAAACACACACACACACACACACACACACACACACACACACACCAGCACCACCACCAGCACCACCACTGCTTCCTCTGATGGATTTATCGATCTGTACAACCACACTGAGTTATTGTAGGATTTAACCAGTGCTTTATTTCTCACTCTATAACACTGTATAACAGGCTAATACATGCTATAACACTCTATAGCATGCTATAACACTCTATAACATGCTATAACACTCTATAACACTCTATAACATGCTATAACACTGTATAACACACTATAACACTCTATAGCATGCTGTAACACTCTATAGCATGCTATAACACTCTATAACATGCCTTAACACTGTATAACAGGCTATAACACTCTATAACACTCTATCACATGCTATAACACTCTATAACACTCTATAGCATGCTATAACACTCTATAACATGCCTTAACACTGTATAACAGGCTATAACACTCTATAACACTCTATCACATGCTATAACACTCTATAACACTCTATAGCATGCTATAACACTGTATAACACTCTATAGCATGCTGTAACACTGTATAACAGACTATAACACTATAACACTCTATAACATGCTATAACACTGTATAACAGGCTATAACATGCTATAACACTCTATCACACTCTATAGCATGCTATAACACTCTATAATACTCTATAGCATGCTATAACACTCTATAACACTCTATCACATCCTATAACACTCTATAACACTCTATAGCATGCTATAACACTGTATAACAGGCTATAACATGCTATAACACTCTATAACACTCTATAGCATGCTATAACACTCTATAACACTTTATAGCATGCTATAACACTCTATAACACTCTATCACATGCTATAACACTCTATAACACTCTATAGCATGCTATAACATGCTATAACACTCTATAACACTCTATAGCATGCTATAACACTATATAACACTCTAAAGCGTGCTACAACACTCTATAGCATGCTATAACACTCTATAACACTCTATAGCATGCTATAACACTCTATAACACTCTACAGCATGCTATAACACTGTATAACAGACTATAACACTATAACACTCTATAGCATGCTATAACACTGTATAACACGCTATAACACTCTATAACACTCTATAACACTCTACAGCATGCTATAACACTGTATAACAGACTATAACACTCTATAACACTCTATAATACTCTATAGCATGCTATAACACTCTATAACACTCTATAACACTCTATAGCATGCTATAACACTGTATAACAGACTATAACACTCTATAACACTCTATAGCGTGCTATAACATGCTATAACACTCTATAACACTCTATAGCATGCTATAACCCTCTATAACACTCTACAGCATGCTATAACACTCTATAACATGCTTATTTACTCTCGTGTTGACACACTATGGCACTCATACTGCCTCATACTGTGTATGTACTCTATGATCTCCATGACTGGCCTTAATTTGAGCATCAGGCATGAGTGAACCTGGCTGTGTGTGTGTGTGTGTGTGTGTGTGTGTGTGTGTGTGTACCTGCCCAGTGAAGCAGAAACCTCTCCTGGGTTTGCCTCACCATACGAAACACAGTGCTATTTCTTTGTTTTTTTTTTTTTTAAAGTTCGAACAACCATGACTCAGTTACTCCACGCTCTCATACCCCAGCTCTGTCGAATGCTCGATTCTGATTGGTCAGAAGCCGTTGATTAATTTTCGAACTCCTCCAGCAGCACAGCTGCAAATCACAGGTTTATACAGCATTAATGCTCTCCTTCTAATACCTTATCCTTTCTCTAGTAACGACTTCAAAAATATCGTGAAGTTTTCTGTAAGGAGATGTTTATTTGATATTTCCGGAAGGAGTCTCCAGTATCAGAGTCTTCAGGAGCCGACTTGTCTCTCGGAAGCTGCACGACGTTAAATGTAACTATAAACGGATACAAAGTACATATCTTTGTTTAATAAATAAATAAATAAATAAAAAAAACATGGTTGGCAAATTGCTGTGGTATAAGAGGAATAAAACTCTTCCGAATATGAAATGAATCCACTTTTTGGGTATTCCACTGCTTCACACCATGTGGCCGCTGATTATTTTCCTATTCCAGCATGTCCTGGAGTGTTTTATTCCTTAAATATTGCTGTGTGTCTTGTCAATATAAAATGGAGGAAAGAAAATCTGTTAGAAACTTGCTCTTTACATGCATGATGACATTAACGAACCCAAAGCTGAAGCAGCAGCTGTGATGTGTGTGTGTGTGTGTGTGTGTGTGTGTGAGAGAGAGAGAGAGAGAGAGAGAGAGAGATTTATGACGGATCCTTGTTTAATTCCCTCCATCTACTTCCTGTGCATCACAAGATAATCTCTCTCTCTCTCTCTCTCTCTCTCTCTCTCTCTCTCTCTCTCTCCTTTAGGATCCTTTCCCATAACTCATCTGCCTCTTCTTTTTTTTTTTCTCTTGCTCTTTGCTCTTTCCCTGTTATTATTTCTCTGTTGTCCTCCTGACATTTCTATAACCTTTCTCCTACCCCACTCCGTCTGTCTCAAACTGTAAACATACCTTGTTACCTTGTTCTTTCTCATTTGTTTCTCCCTCCATCCTTTGTTTCATCTTCCAACCCATCTGTCAGACAGAGCAGTGGATTGTCTCTGGGTTGGTTAATCTCAAACACACACACACACACACACACACACACACACACACACACACACACTGATCTCTTTAATCTGTCATTCCATTAAATGTCTATCTGGTTGCACACACGTCTATACTGTATGTATACTAGAGGCAGTATACACTCCGGGTTGTGTTGTTGTAGGCGAATAATCGACGTCAGGCTGGCGTGATGAAGCGGGTAATATCGCTGATAATACCCAGAAGCCGATCATTTTCCTTTAACAGCACATCCTGAAGTGATTTATTCCTCTCACACCACAGCAAGTCACATTCATACTATAAAGCTAAATATCAACACCTCCTGACCAATCAGAATGCAGAGTTCAACCGCGCCGTCGTTATATTAAAATCAGTTAATATTACGCTCTGCAGAGCACAAACTCTTTTTACATTTTTTTAATTCTTACATAATGGCTCGCTTTTCTGCAGTGTTTTAAAACAATGTCCCAGCTCAGCAGATCAGCTGGAAATGATTCACTTGTATTGAGGCACACTGTTAGTTTTGGCACTCATCATGACATTATTTGAATATATGTACGTGTGTGTGTGTGTGTGTGTGTGTGTGTGTGTGTATGTGTATACTCATTTCCTCATCAGATTTCCATGCGAGTCTCTCGTCTTCCTGACTCTCTTTGTGTGTGTGTGTGTGTGTGTGTGTGTGTTTGTTTGTGTGTAGTGTATTTTCTGGACCAGAATATTTTTCCCCCCATAGTGATTGACATAGAGTATAAAATGGAAGAATGGAAAAGTGATTTTTATAGTTTTATATGAAATATGACAATATTTGTTTACACGCCAACATGACACAGCATGCTGACACAAACATATCCCTAAATAGACACACAGTATTACATTTATTCATTTCTGCTCCTCTGCGGGAGCTGTGCATGGTTATCGACATCCATCCAGATCTCTACTTGAATAAGAGCTCGGAGGCGTGGACTACAGCCAGGTGATTAGAATAATCTGAATAACGAGCCAAGGAAATCCATTTAAGCTGGTCTGTAACTCAGTTCTGTATACAAGGAACTTTCCAGGAGTAAGTATTAATGTAGTTTTTTAAGACAATGAGTATAGCTTCATTTTATAATAAGGTTTGTAGCAAAATTCAAAATTTTAACAGCAAAATGCTCAAACAAAGTAAAGCCTTATTTGGATGATGTTTGTTTCTGGTGATGTGTGTAGAGTGGTGTAGAGATGTGTAGAGACGTGGTGAGGTGTGTAGAGAGGTGTAGAGATGTGGTGAGGTGTGTAGAGGTGTGGTGAGGTATGTAGAGGTGTGTAGAGAGGTGTAGAGGTGTGTAGAGATGTGTAGAGGTGTGTAAAGGTGTGTAGAGATGAGGTGAGGTGTGTAGAGATATGGTGAGGTGTGTAGAGATGTGGTGAGGTGTGTAGAGATATGGTGAGGTGTGTAGAGATGTGGTGAGGTGTGTAGAGATGTGGTGAGATGTGTAGAGATGTGTAGAGGTGTGGAGAGGTGTGTAGAGAGGTGTAGAGGTGTGTAGAGATGTGGGGAGGTGTGTAGAGGTGTGTAAAGGTGTGTAGAGATGTGGTGAGGTGTGTAGAGGTGTGGAGAGGTGTGTAGAGTTGTGGTGAGATGTGTAACAATGTGTAGAGATGTGTAGAGGTGTGGTGAGGTGTGTAGAGGTGTGTAGAGATGTGTAGAGGTGTGTACAGGTGTGTTGAGGTGTGTAGAGATGTGTAGAGGTGTGTAGAGATGTGTACAGGTGTGTTGAGGTGTGTAGAGGTGTGTACAGGTGTGTTGAGGTGTGTAGAGGTGTGTAGAGGTGTGTAGAGGTGTGTTGAGGTGTGTAGAGGTGTGTTGAGGTGTGTACAGGTGTGTTGAGGTGTGTACAGGTGTGTTGAGGTGTGTTGAGGTGTGTAGAGGTGTGTAGAGGTGTGTTGAGGGGTGTAGAGGTGTGTTGAGGTGTGTACAGGTGTGTTGAGGTGTGTACAGGTGTGTTGAGGTGTGTTGAGGTGTGTAGAGGTGTGTAGAGGTGTGTTGAGGTGTGTAGAGGTGTGTTGAGGTGTGTACAGGTGTGTAGAGGTGTGTACAGGTGTGTAGAGGTGTGTAGAGGTGTGTAGAGGTGTGTTGAGGTGTGTAGAGGTGTGTTGAGGTGTGTACAGGTGTGTTGAGGTGTGTAGAGATGTGTTGAGGTGTGTAGAGGTGTGTTGAGGTGTGTACAGGTGTGTTGAGGTGTGTACAGGTGTGTTGAGGTGTGTAGAGGTGTGTAGAGGTGTGTAGAGGTGTGTTGAGGTGTGTACAGGTGTGTTGAGGTGTGTACAGGTGTGTTGAGGTGTGTTGAGGTGTGTAGAGGTGTGTAGAGGTGTGTAGAGGTGTGTACAGGTGTGTTGAGGTGTGTTGAGGTGTGTACAGGTGTGTACAGGTGTGTTGAGGTGTGTTGAGGTGTGTACAGGTGTGTTGAGGTGTGTACAGGTGTGTTGAGGTGTGTAGAGGTGTGTACAGGTGTGTTGAGGTGTGTGGAGATGTGTGGAGATGTGTAGAGGTGTGTTGAGGTGTGTTGAGGTGTGTACAGGTGTGTTGAGGTGTGTACAGGTGTGTAGAGGTGTGTAGTGATGCGTAGAGGTGTGGTGAGATGTGTCGCCATGTGTAGAGCTGTGTAGAGGTGTGTCTAAATTTTCTTGAAGAATGTATATAATGTATATAATATCAAGTGTATAGTTTCAAGTGATGCGTATTTTTGCGTATTCGCACTTTTCTCTGAAGTGCGCAGCGTTCACACATATTTTACGCATATATTAAGTTTCTCGTCCAATAAGACTTTATAGAATTCATTGGAATGTGTTACAGAATAGAAGTATGAAACAAACAGATGAAGAACGAACACAACCCTCGACATGATTTAAACTACTTTCCTCTGTCCCACTCCTTTCTTTTATGTGTGTGTGTGTGTGTGTGTGTGTGTGTGTAGGAGGCATATGATTATGGCTTATGCAACAGAAGCTGAATCTTGTGGCTCAGTGTAATGTGTGTATCGTGTGTATTGTGTTTGCAATTTTTTGTGATAGTTATAAGTGAAGTGTGTGTGTCTTTTAAGTGTAACAAAACAAAAGAGGTGGCAGTACTGCATATTCATAACGTGTGTGTGTGTGTGTGTGTGTGTGTGTGGGGTCTAGGTGACCATCCCTCGAGGAAAGGATGGCTATGGGTTCACCATCTGCTCCGACTCACCCATACGAGTACAAGCTGTCGATCCAGGCAAGGACCTCATTGCTCCACACACACACACACACACACACACACACACACACACACACACACACACACAGTGTCAAACCCACTCATGCAGTCTCAGAGTGTACAGTATATATCTGTAATGCAGAGGTTTAGAGAAAGTGTGTAGGTGCACATGTTAGTCTATAGATCTATATCTCATAAAGTTTTATTTTGTGTGTGTGTGTGTGTGTGTGTGTGTGTGTGTATAAACAAGATGAGGAAAGTTGACTGTGTGGCTGGGTGTGTGGGCACAAGAAACACCTTATGGATCGATATCTCAAGTTTTATTGTGTGTGTGTGTGTGTGTGTGTGTATTCAGGTGGTCCTGCAGATCTGGCTGGCCTCAGGCAGCTGGACACGGTGCTGCAGTTGAATGGTCAGTCTGTGGAGCAGTGGAAGTGTGCGGATCTCGCCCATGCCATCAGGTACTACAGCTCACACCTTTGTGTGATCCCAGGGAACTCTGTGTGCACAAGGCGGGGGACACCCTGGATGGCGTGCCTACCCATCGCATACACAAATTCACATGCTACGGACAATTTAGACACGCCAGTCAGCCTACATCGCATGTCTTTGGTCTGGGGGAGGAACCCGGAGTACCCGGAGGAAACCCCCGCAGCACGGGGAGCAATTCAAACCCCCAACCCTGGAGGTGCGAGGCAGCCGTGCTAACCACTAATCCAGGTGTTGAATATTCTCTACTGTATGATGCCAACCAGAAGTGTGGAATGATGGGAAATGCTGTCGCGATATTGACGTTCAGGTTAGAAGTAGTGCACAGATCGCTTCAATTCCACGTGTTTTGGATCGTGCGCGTGTTTAATATCGAGCTCCTGCACCACCGTCTATTTTGGTCCGCGAGGAAGGTTCATTAACGCAGAACAAAAGCAGATTCGGGGCGCACGCAATGTCCCATAATTCAGTAAACCTTTCGAGCGGTGTAATATTTCTCGCTGATAGAGTGGTTCATCTTCTTTATCCCTGCAGTACTGCCGACATCGATGTACAGACACGTTTATCTTTTTTACCTGTTCTTTATGCGGACACTCTGGCGGGATTATCTCAGCTGTCAATCATGCTTTATGATCCAGAACTTCAAATCTAAGGAGCGGAGGTTCACCGACGGTTCGGGGCAAACGCAAGAGCCGCTTCGAATCATCGTCAAACTCCATGAGTCACTCCTGTGTGCTTGCTTTCTTCTCTTTCTTTTCTTGTCCCGTCTGCCCCTGAAACAAATAAAAGGAGCGGTGAGAAATCGAATTACGAGGAGACAACGGATATGAGAAGAATAAAACACGTGGGGGGGGGCGGTGCAGTTATAGAGAAATAATCAACGACGGGGAAGTCGGATGCAGCCGAATGTAATTACTTTACTATAGCAGCATGTCCTGAAGTGTTTTATTCCTCTTATACAGTTAGTTTTACTTATTAAAGAACGACATGCTGTAGTTTTTATCCGTTTATAGTTACATTTCCTTCTAAAAGCGCAAACCTTCAAATGACGTCTTTACATCGGATCGTCCAAAATGGCTGACACTGGAGACTCCTCCCACTCCTCCTGAAATAAACATCTCCTTCACCATATCAACAATAATATGTCTATTTGTAACTCGATGATGATTGTCCGTCATACAGTTTCCTACGGATTTGTGCTTTGTTGCTATAGAAACGATAACGTATTAGAACCTGGGATTTGCGGCTGCACTGCTATCATATAGAAAATGAATCAACACCGTCTGTCCAATCAGAATGGAGAATTCGACAGTGCTGTGGTATAATAGCGTTTGCTATATTTATATTTATCTCTGTGCAGAAGCAGTGCCCGTGAGATCACGGTGGTGGTGTGGCGTTCAGGACCCTCCGTGAAATCCAGCTATAAGGGTCTGATCCATCAATCCTACAAGAGCTCCAACTACGACTCTCCCGTCTCTCCTCCCAGAACGAAGCGCGCAGAGAAAACGCCGCCTGTCCCCCCACTGCCCGCGCACCTCCGTCACCGAATACTGCTCAACGGCTCGGAGGGGGCGAGGGGTGGCGGCATCGGCGGCACCGGGGTGCCGTGGGGTGACAGGAGAGAGGAGGGCAAAGCCAGCACCAGGACACACACTCCGACTCTCAGAGGGACACGAGTCAAAGCGTCCAACGGGGACAATTACATCATTCTCTCCCCCATCAATCCAGGAAGCCAGGTACAGGGAATTCTATACAGGTTATTCGCGTTTCTAGAAATGTCCATGGTAAGGAGTCTCCACTGGTCATGATTACGTATTATTGACCAGAATGTTATACGATCAAATCCCAGAACTGCCACAGTTGGATCTTTTGCAGGAGTCTTCACACTCAGATTCCTCTGAGAGTGATTTGCATGCTCATAAACAACAACAACAACAACAACAACAACAAAACCAAACCAAAATGAAAAACATTCAACTAAATAAAAACAATGCATAATAACAGGAAATAAATGCGCGGAATAAACAACGTACGAATACACGACTGAATAAATAAGCACACAAACAAAAAAAAACAAAAACAAAAACGATAAACCAACAAATAAAAAGCAAACAAACAAACAAACGTATAAGAAGTAATAAAATCAAGCAACGTCGCAGGAATAAATGCGAACAAAATACATAATAACAACAAACGAATAAAGCAAACCAACAGATAAAATTTGTAAATTCAACAACAATAGAAACGACAGGTTTTTCAAAATCACAACCTTACAGTAAATACAAATGCCGAAAATGATACGTCTATTGACCTTGACTTAGAACTTTGTCATTGTAGAACCCAGACAGGAAAATACAATTCAGCGAGAATAAGCTGGAAACATCATCAAGGTCAAGAGAGTTAATCAGTGAGATTAGTACGGAGTCTGTGGGTGGATCTCTGTAATTGTTTGGTATTTTGACTGTCTGATGAACTCAGTGCCACATGCTGTTCATTAGTAATTGACTCGGAGCGGTCTAACACTCTGCTATAGATATTCTAATGAAATAAAACCCAATCCTCCTGCAGTCACGAGGCGTCAAGTGACAGAATCACCACAGAGCAGAAATATTCGCTTTAACTCTTCCGTATAGCATTATAAGAAAAAAAAAAAACCCCCTGGCTGTAGCGAGATGTTTAGGGGGGTGATCAGGGAGGTCACGAGGGCATTCAATTGACGCATGAGCTTTGAAACGTTGACCTTCGGACAATCTGATTTACCGAGAGCACGCCGCTACTAACAGGAGACGCACGCGGACGGATTTATAGCGTCCGTTTCCTTCCCATCGGACCCCGAGGGACTCGTAACGCTGGCGGTTCGCCGAGAGAAATCTCACACAGAGTCGGGGTCTGGTTTTACCCCAAGCTGGTCTTGTTGTGTGTGTCAGGAGGACTGAATGTGGTAGCAGGAGATCGTTCAAAAAAAAACAATAAAACAAACCAAGCCTAATATTTTATTTCATTTGCATTGTTGAATTCTTTCGGGGATTAAAGCCTCATTTAAAAATTGCGCAAAAACATCAAAGGATTTGCCCGCACAACGTTACGAACTAGAAAGGAATCTCTGTCTGAAAGACGAGCGGCGAGTTTAACGCAAATATCGACACAAAAGAATTTACACGATACACACCCGAATCGATCCATTATTGATTCCAGATGACTGAACGGATCACTTGCTGTGTTGTTAGGGGAAATCTGATATACGATGCCCAGTGTTCTCATGGAGTCAAGTAATACCGTTTGATTCATAAGCTGCAGGAATGTGCTGTTGTATTGGGAAAAAAACGAACAATAAAACGGACCACAATCGGAATCCATTTCGTGTCGGAAAGCCACGAGAGAGTCGGAAAGAATTCCAGAGCCTTCATAAAAATCTGCCCACTTAAGAGAAGTTTTTAGGTTTGAGTGGTTCTTGAAATTTTGACCCCAGTTTGTTTCAGGACAGTCTGTATAGAATTTGGGAATCAGTGTCAGGTTACGCTGCATTATGGGATCGGTCGGTTATTTTATTTCTCTGCTACCAACACATTCACGTATAATGAGATGGCTGCCTTTTGAGGCTTTTTGGACATGTCAAGTTTAAAAGTTCAGAGTTTTAGGGCCACTGTTTAAGAAATAAACATACAAGATTCTGAGAATAAAGTGGTAATAGTTTGAGAATAAAGTTGTAATATTATGAGAAGAAAAAATCACAATATTTCTAGAATAAAGTTGTAAGATTACAAGAAAAAATAAATAAATCACATTTCGAGAAGGAAGTTATAATATTTCAAGAATAAAGTTGTAATATTTTGAGAAAAAAATCGCAATATTTCTAGAATAAATCTGTAATATTATGAGAACAAAATCACAATATTTCTAAAGTTAATATTTTGAGTAAAAATATCACAATATTTATAGAATAAAGTTAATATTTTGAGAAAAAAATCACAATATTTCTAAAATAAACTAATATCGTGAAAAAAAATCACAATATTTCTAGAATAAACTAATATCGTGAAAAAAAATCACAATATTTCTAGAATAAAATTAATATTTTGTGAAAAAAATCACAATATTTCTAAAATAAACTAATATCGTGAAAAAAATCACAATATTTCTAGAATAAAGTTAATATTTTGAATAAAAAAATCACAATATTTCTAGAATAAATTTAATATTTTGAATAAAAAAATCACAATATTTCTAAAATAAACTAATATGTGAAAAAAATCACAATATTTCTAGAATAAAGTTAATATTTTGAATAAAAAAATCACAATATTTCTAAAATAAACTAATATGTGAAAAAAATCACAATATTTCTAGAATAAAGTTAATATTTTGAGTAAAAATATCACAATATTTCTAGAATAAAGTTAATATTTTGAGTAAAAATATCAATATTTCTAGAATAAAGTTAATATTTTGAGAAAAAAATCACAATATTTCTAAAATAAACTAATATCGTGAAAAAAATCACAATATTTCTAGAATAAAATTGTAATATTACGAGAAAAAAATTGCAATATTTCTAGAATAAAGTTGTAATATTACAAGAATAAATTTGTAATATTGTGAGAATTTTTTTTGACAATATTTCAAGAATAAACCCATAATAGTGTGACATGATGAAATGGTAGATATCACTTTAGCATTTTTAATGAGGGACGCTGTGGATTTGGTGAAGTTAATGTATCTATTGTTGAGGTCAGCTTCGTGGCTATTGATGGTTACATCTGCGTGCCATTCAAAGAAGGCGTGTAATGCTGTTCAGTGATGGACTGGAAGTCTGGTGCGGGCCGAGTCCCTAGTCTGTGAAGTCATATGGACTCGTAAGAATAAATCAAGCCCGTTGGAGCGTTAATAGTCTATAATGCATTGGGGACTCGAGTGCTGTGCTGAGTGCGCCGGAGTTACAGCTCTTATGCCAAGTCCGAACTACCAAGTTCTTTTGGAGAAATGATCTGGAAAGATCTAAGACTTCATATATGATCTGATGATCACATTCCCAAGCCTTATGGTTTAAGTCGAGAGCTGTTAAATCATTAATCTAATCATTGTTTATATTTCTCTAAAAGTATTGAATCAGGACTAACTGACTGACGTCATATGTCTGATCCCACAGATCCTGACACAAGTATATGGAGACAATCCCAGTAAGTCTAATCATTACATGATTTCAGTACCATGTGGTGTCATAAGCATAACCATAACATAACCGTTACACTGATGTTCTTTTGATCCTACCGCTCCCCAGCTGGATGGATGTACCCACCTGGAAATGCGAACACGCCCCAGACCCATGCCGCGCCCAGCCTGGCGAGCAGAACCAACTTCCTGCGCCGTTCAGGCAACAAATCCAAATCAACTGCCACGAGCTACCAGCCCAGCTCCAACTTCGCCAACTACCAGAACTGCACCATTGTCAGATCTCACGCCAACTACGGGGCCTACATCAAAGTGGCGCCCAAAGTTCTCATATTCCCCATCTTCGTGCAGGTATCACTCATGCTGGGTTCCATCTGTCGTTTCATCTGTATTCTGTTGAAAAGGTAAATGTTAAGAAAAAACTATTTATGGTGTGAATGTATGGCCATAATACAGAACATAGAACAAAACTTATTAATAAAATCATTTTGAGAAACTATGTTATTATTTCAAGATACTTAATTATTTTGAAGATTTTAATAAATGGTTTTCTTTTGTCTTCAAATGGCAGAAATGGGCTTCCACAAACAAACAAACAAACAAACAAACAAACAACCAAACAAACAAAAAAAGTAATTAATCAATCAGTCATTCCATAAATTACATTAAATGAAAGTTATTTATTTATTTAGCTAGCTAGTTAGTTAGTCGGTCATTCATTCATTCATTCAGTCGGTTAGTTAGTTAGTTAATTAGTTGGTTAGTTACTTGGTTAGTTGGTTAGCTAGTTGCTTAGCTGTTAGTTAGTTATTCAATTTGTTTGTTAGTTAGTCAGTTGGTTAGTTGGTTAATCAGTTAGTTACTTATTTAGTCAGTCAGATGGTTAGTTAGTTAGTTAGTAAGTTGGTTAGTTGGTCAGTTAATTAGTGAGTTGGTTAGTTAGTTAGCCAGTCACATTTGGTCAGTTAATTGGTTAGTTAATCAGTGAGGTGGTTAGTTAGTTAGTTAGATAATTAGTTAGTTGATTGGTTAGTTAGTTGGTTAGTTAGTTAGCCAGTCACAGACGGTCAGTTAATGGGTTGGCTGATCAGTCAGTCAGTCAGTTAGTTAGTTAGTTAGTTCGTTAGTTTGTCAGTCAGTTAGGTGGTTATTTATTTATTTATTTATTCAGTCAGTCAATAATTTATTTATTTATTTAGCTACTCAGCCAGACAGTTAGTTAATAGTTCGTCAGTCAGTCAGTTAGTTATCCACTTAGTTAGTTATTTAGTTAGTCAGTCAGTCACTTAGTTAATTAGTTAGTTAGATAGTCAGTCAGTCAGTCAGTCAGTTAGTTAATTAGTTAATTAGATAGTCAGTTAGTTGGTTAGTTAATCAGTTGGTTAGTCAGTCAGTCAGTCAGTCAGTTAGTTATCCACTTAGTTAGTTATTTAGTTAGTCAGTCAGTCACTTAGTTAATTAGTTAGTTAGATAGTCAGTCAGTCAGTCAGTCAGTTAGTTAATTAGTTAATTAGATAGTCAGTTAGTTGGTTAGTTAATCAGTTGGTTAGTCAGTCAGTCAGTCAGTCAGTTAGTTATCCACTTAGTTAGTTATTTAGTTAGTCAGTCAGTCACTTAGTTAATTAGTCAGTTAGATAGTCAGTCGGTTAGTTAATTAGTTAATTAGATAGTCAGTCAGTCAGTCAGTCAGTTAGTTAGATAGTCAGTCAGTCAGTTAGTTAGAACTTCATTTGAAAGATGCAATCCTTTATGTCTAAATTATCTGAGGTGTTGTTCTGCGTGTGTTTATGAGATTGCACAGGTTTTTACTCATGCTGAAACATTTAGTAAATCAGCTTCCCTGTGCCGTAGGATTCAGTGGTGAAGTGGATATCAACAATCTCAAGAAAAATCTATCAAAAAAAACAAGAGCTTTTAGTACAGTATCAGCAGGGCCTTCAAGGTTTGACTGAAGTTGGATCCATAAAACATTTTTAAAACCAGATTGTTATATTTGTAAAATAAGTAAAATACAAATGCAATAAACATTCATATTTGAATAGTTGGATTATCTTTAGGAAAAAAGTGAATTAAAATGAATACTGAGGGGGTCTGTGTTTTCAATTTTTTTTACACCTAAATGGGCCATGGCTG
This sequence comes from Ictalurus furcatus, assembly GCF_023375685.1. Taxonomy (NCBI): domain Eukaryota; kingdom Metazoa; phylum Chordata; class Actinopteri; order Siluriformes; family Ictaluridae; genus Ictalurus; species Ictalurus furcatus. The sequence goes on from NC_071282.1 coordinate 17,367,703, forward strand.
GTAAAGTTTTAGATATCGAACAAACCATGATTAGATGCCTTCTGATTGATGCTAGCCTGTGCTTTACATTCTGAAAATTAAATCTCATTTAAATTCCATGATGAATAAATCAGCTGCAGATTAGCACGATCCAATTCCCTTAACTCCGTTATCTCAAAAATTCCTTTCCAAACACTATTTGAGTCACTTTCTCCATTCTTACTTTGACTCAGTTACTCAACGTTCACTTGAAACACCTCAGCGCTGGCCTCCCGGTCAGCAGTTGCTTGAAGTGAGCGAATGATTTCCTATGAGCGCGCAAGAGCAATGTTCTGTGTTCACAAACCGCAAGTGTGTGGGGTCTGTAGAAACGTCCCCCCAGCTAGCTTCCTGTGCACACTGCTAGCACTAAGCTGCATTAGACGACCTCCAGAAGAAGGAAGTGGCAAACATTGTCACACTGTCACACTCTTTCACCGTGCTCATAGCTGTAGGTGCTTTTAGCCTAGTGTGCTCGAAGCTGCTTTCTGAGACTGCTCGAACCAGCAGCGCGCATCGTACTGTGGGGGTTGAGTGAACGCTCGCTGAAGAGCACTAGAGCAAGTTTGCAGTTCAGTTCAGTTCCACCTACAGCATGGCTTCTCCTGTATTTAATATGGAACTAGCGTGTGTGAGTGATATAAAGCGATTCAGCACTGATTTATTTCGTATCTTGAATCCTGACGTGTTGTTTAGTGACGTTTTCTTTATCTCCGTAGCCGCTGGACCTGTGCAGCCCGACAAGAACTCTCCTGATCACCGAGGAGATGATCCTGCATGAGAGCAAACATCTCTCCATCAAGGTAGGAGATAATAATGAAGGAGCATGTGTGTGTGTGTGTGTGTGTGTGTAAAAAAGTGCTGTCGGCGAGTTTGACCATCTGAGAACGCGGAACGCGCCTGGCACCCGAGGCAGGACGTTTCCATCCTCCTCATTATACTCTGCGTAGGAGAGCCCAGAGCGAGGGCGTGGAAGATGATGTGGTTGATGTGGAGGTGCGATTTAAAGGCGGTCTACTTGTCTTTCTCGCTCTCGCTCCTCTAAATGAGCTGTAGGCAGCTTCAGCATGAACAGTAACGATGTGCTGCAGAATGACGTGCTGCAGAAGCACAAGTGAGAATATCAGAGACCCTTCTAGAAAATTCTACCCTGTAGCCAGACCTAAAAACTTAGCGCTATGTTTAATTATTGAAAAAAACAACAACAGTTGCACTCGTTGTAACCCCGTAGCAGAGGCAAGCTTTTGCTACGTAAATAAGAACAGTTGCAGTGAATATATATATAACTTCCAACATGGGTTCTCCATCCATCCATCCATCCATCCATCCATCCATATTCTGTACTGCTTATCATACACAGGGTCTCACACAGGGTCCCTGGGCCTATCCCAGGGACCTCGTTAGCACATTAGCAGGTTGGTCTCACACCTCCAGGGTTGTGGGGTTCGAATCCTGACCTCTGCCCTGTGTGTGCGGAGTTTGCATGTTCTCATCCTGCTTCAGGGGTTTCCTCCGGGTACTCCGGTTTCCCCTCCAGTCCAAAGACATGCCTCGCAGGCTGATTGACATATCCAAATTGTCCGTAGTGTGTGAATGCGTGTGCGATTGTACCCCGTGATGAGTCGGCACCCTAGTCCAGGGTGTCTCCCGCCTCGTGCCCTGAGTACCCTCGGATAGGCTCCAGGCTCCATGGGGTACGATAAGCAGTATGGAAGATGGATGGATGGATAAATGAATGGACCTAATATGTTCTGTCAGGTGACAGTTCAGGAATAAAAAATTCCATGGCTCCAGCAACGAGGCAGAATACGTTTGCACACGTTTGAATAATGAGCCGAAGAGTTGAGTATTTCATTAAATAAAACTGCACTAAGGCGGTCCGTAGATTTTTTTCCTTTTTCTTTTTACAGCTAAATTTTGAGAACTTCTACTCTATAATAATCACATATTCAAGTAACAATCAACAATAAACAGCAAGGAACAAGATAGAAAAGCACAAATATGGAATTTGTACAGCAGTCAGCGGACTGTAACTTGCACTTCCTCTCTCTCTCAAAAAAAAAAAAGACTTAGTTTTGGACTCCTCTCTCAAAATCATTCATCCCCGAATGTCTACTCCACTTCTTACTGTATCTCTCGACAGCACAGATTATGCGTACATCCTGCCCCGCATTGTCTCCCCCCGGTTCCCGGGTTAACAGTAACCGGGAAATGACAGAACAGCCGAGCAGATACGTTAACGTCGTACTGATTACAGGAAAAGAAAATGAGGCGAAGGCCGCATCCTGCTCGGCGTGGTCAGTAAGTCATAGCGAGATATCATTCATGCTAATATTAGTGACTCGGCGTTTTTTTCCTCAGTACCGATTAATCAGCAGTGACATCTGAGTAAGCGTTATCTCGACCTCACTTCTCTTTCCCGGTTCAGCTTTGCTCTTCTTCAGCATTTATGTTTGTCCGTGTTTTTTGCTCCCTTCGTTCTCATTAATGAGAGTTTCGTCCTCGGGGATGCGAAGTCCACAATACCGAGGAGCGCGGAGGAGGGGAAGATCATCGAGCTAGCTGGCTAGCATCAGGAACCATTTTTGCCTCGCTCTAGGGACGTGTCTTACAAATGAATTTTATTTCTGTACACTACCGCTCAAAAGTTTAGACACACTCATTCTTTATTTTTACCCCCCCCCCCTCCCCCAATCCCCCACCCTCCATTTTAGAATAATAATAAAGTCATCAAAACTCAGGAGTAACACAAATAGAACTACGGGAATTATGTTGTGATTAAAAAAAAAAAAAAATCAGTATTTTAACATCTTCAAAGTCGACGCCCTTTTTGTCTAGAATTTCCAGAAATGTATTCTTGGCGTTTTCTCGAGCGATTTCTTGAGGAATTTCACCTGAGATGCTTTTTAAACAGTATTAAAGGAGTTCCCGCCTACACCGGACTCTTATCACCTGCTTTACGGAATATCCCGCTCCGAGTCGTCCGTTTAAAAAAAAAAAAAAAAAAAAAAGTTTTGTAAATAAAATGTTAGTATTCTAATGAAAGAAACGAACACGTCGGCACGATTATATTTTTGTCTACGACTCCGATTTCACACATTTAATCACACACCTTCAGATCAAAAGCTTTTTAAGATCATGAGCAACATTTCAGTCGAGCGTCCACAAATTTTTGACCGGTAGCGTAAATGAAAATATTTAACAATGTTTATATATATATATATATATATATATATATATATATATATATATATATATATATATATATGTGTGTGTGTGTGTGTGTGTACCATGGACAAAAGTGGTGCTAAGAGCCTCAGTGTTATCACAAAAGGGTAATTCCAACTTCATTTCAGCTCACATAAACCTTATACACGTCTGCTGGTGTTTATTTTATATACCTTTTTTTTTAAAAAAAATTGAATTTAGTGTAAAATGTTCCTGAGGTGGAATATATATATATATATATATATATATATATATATATATATATATATATATATACACACACACACATATATATATATATATATATATATATATATATATACATATATATATATATATATATATATATATATATATACATATATATATATATATATATATATATATATATATATATATATATATATATAAACCCCAACAGATCTCACTAACTACATATTACTTGATTATAAATAGTTTCTTACTAATCCTTGAATTAAACACGTTAAAGAATGTTTAAATGAAATCACTGGTAAAATATTAAGAGACAGAATATTGCGTTACTTTCCCAGTCTTTTGTCTGATGTCAATCAGTGCACATTTGAATATTAAGCCACGCCCACACAGACAGTTTTCTAAGAAGTTCAACTGTTGTTTGTGCATGCCTTATCACACACACACACACACACACACACACACACACACACACACATATATATATATATATATATATATATATATATATATATATATATATATATATATATATATATATATATATATATATATTCCACCTCAGTTTATTCCACCAAGACAATATATTATATTATATATTATATATTCCACCTCATTTTACACTAAATTCAATTTTTTTAAAAAAAAAGGTATATAAAATAAACACCAGCGGACGTGTATAAGGTTTAGGTGAGCTGAAATGAAGTTGGAATTACCCTTTTGTGATAACACTGAGGCTCTTAGCACCACTTTTGTCCATGGTACACACACACACACACACACACACGCACACACACACACACACGCAAACCGCAAGACCTTCCTGATCTCTCTCAGCTTGAAAACCACAGCAAGGACGCAACATGCAAAAGAAGCTGTGCACATTGTTATAGCTTGTGTATATTGCACATCTGTGGGTTTATCGGTTCGTGATTCAATATCGAAGATGTGCTGAAAGGCTGCAGAGTTTCGTTCTGCGGTAAACGACACACGTTACAGGCCATTAACCAGCTCATCTCTCTTTTTTTTGGATTTTGTTAATCAGATGCCATCAGTGTCGTTTTAATACTAATCACCAGTCCGATAAGTCCAAAGCGTCCACCTCTGTCTGCTTCTACGTGATGTGTGTGTGGGTGAGTGTGTGTACGCGTATGACTGTGTCGCTTTAACACAGGATGTGAGAGTGATCATGCGTAGGTACAAGGTGCAAAAATACCTAAGTAAACTTTTGTACATGTAACAATTGCTGGTAAAAAGTGGAGCGCATGCTTGTGTGCGCATGCACGTGCAGTGTTTCTGGGATAAATCCACATCCACCGTGATCCGGATCAGGATACAGTGCTCGCTATGGAATGAAGGAAGGAATGAATGAATGAGTGAGTGAATGAATGAATTACTGTTAGATTTGGTGGACAGGAAAGAGCCACACTGAGACACTTCCTGTGACATCTAACTAGGATTAAGGCGCGTCTCTAGGATGCTCAGTGTGAAACATTTCAAGGTTACAGCTCACACGTGGATGGATATTTTAATAAGCTGGAGACTCCAAGCAAGCGTTGAAATCAACAGAGAAAGGACTGCAGTAATCAGTTCCAACATTCATCGAACCAGGGATCACGGAGCTGTAAAGCAGGAATCCAACCCGCTGTGCCAATATATATAGACACAGAGGCACAGAGACAGAAAGAGAGACATGCATACACAGAGAGAGACAGAAAGAGAGCGAAAGAGAGACACGGAGACAGAAAGAGAAAGAGAGAGAGACAAACAGACAGAAAGACAGACAGAGAGTGAGAGAGTGTAAGAAAGACAGAGACAGAGAGACACGTACACAGAGAGAGAGAGACAGAAAGAGAGCGAAAGAGAGACACGGAGACAGAAAGAGAGCGAGAGAGACAAGCAGACAGACAGACAGAGGGTGAGAGAGTGAAAGAAAGACAGAGACAGAAAGAGAGACACATACAGAGAGAGAGAGAGAGACAGAAAGAGGGTGAAAGAGAGACAGAGACAGAAAGAGAGAGCGACAAACAGACAGACAGACAGAGAGACAGAGAGACAGTGAAAGTGACACAGAGAGAGACACAGAGACAGAAAGAGAGACACATCCACACAGAGAGAGAGATAGAAAGAGAGACACAGAGAGTTTGAGGGAGGGAGGGAGAGGGCAAGAGAGAGAGAGAGAGGGAGGGAGGGAGAGAGACACTGAGAGATAGAGAGAGGGAGAGAGAAAGAGAGAGAGAGAAAGAGGGAGAGAGGGAGAAAGAGAGACACAGAGATGGAGGGAGGGAGGGAGGGAGAGAGAAAGAGAGAGAGAGAAAGAGGGAGGGAGGGAGACAAAGACACACAGAGAGATAGAGAGAGGGAGGGAGAGAGCAAAAGAGAGAGAAATAGGGTGGGAGCGAGAGAGCGAGAGAGAGAGAGAGAAAGATGGAGGGAGGGAGAGAGAGATAGAGAGGGAAGGAGAGAGGGGGGGGGTGAGGGAGAAAGTGAGAGAGACACACATAAGCAGACAGAAGCAGAGAGACAGAAAGAGAGACAGGGCAGACAGACAGCGACAGAGAGAGAGAGAGAGAGAGAGAGAGACAGAGAGAGAGAGAGAGAGAGAGAGAGAGAGAGACATTTCCATTATATATATAAATGGAAATATTGTGTTAACATGAAACTACTCGAAATCTCCTTTCGTTTAAAATATATATCACTCACTACATGTGTTTTCAGTTTTTACTCATTTTTATGAAGGGTGCCAATAATTGCGGAGACGAATGTAAATGTTTGGCCTTGAACAGATCCGAAACCACACTGGGACGCAATTAGGAAAGTTAACGAGGCATTCTGTTCCAAGATCATCCTCCAAAAACAGGCTGAAACGAGTGGAATGTGGGCGGGGCTTAGCGCCAGCACTTCCTCACTCGTCTGCAGAGCGTTTCTGTGCGTTCCTGCTCGTCTTCGGAAGAGTCCATCACCTATCCTGAGCGACTTTACCAGAAACAAACCTCGTG
>NC_071282.1:17379160-17406660 GCF_023375685.1 Ictalurus furcatus
TGTTTACTGATGTGAAAATGACTGAGCGCACCTTTAATCAAGGTCATAAGGCCGTGGTTACTTTGTTTATTAAAGAGCATCGTGTGCCGATTTGAACCGTCTCGTGTGAGTGATGTGATGAGCTGTTATGAACGTGGTTGTAATTTGTTTTAGTGTTCGAGTGAGGCGGAATAATGGAGTTCGCAGATTTGTGCAGATTAGCGCGTAGCCAATGCTGTTAATCTCCGGATCTCTGCAAGCAAAATGAATGAAGTAACCTTCAGTCTGACCCCTCAATCTGTCCTACAGGGTCTTTCTCTTGCTCTCACACACACACACACACACACACACACACACTTCCCCCTCTCACACATTCACACACTCACACCCTTACACAAGACATTAGAGGCTTTGATCTGAGTATGCAGAGATCTGACCTGTTCTGGGCGTTTGTATGTGTGTGTGTGTGTGTGTGTTTGTGTGTGTGTGTGTGTGTGTGTTCAGGAGATGGTGACAGGTTGACAGAAGCTGGGGGAGAGCCTGCAGGTGGCCCTCTGACAGCACGCTGTACATGTGTCTCCTCTCATCAGACTAGAGCCGTCTCGCACACATGCGCACACACGCACGCACACACACCCGCACGCACACGCACACACGCACACACACACGCACGCGCGCACACACGCACGCGCGCACACACACACAAGGACGCAAAAGCCCCCTAATGACTCAGGACTGCAGGTGGATTAATGAAGATGAATGGTCCTGAACACTGATATGAATGATGAGAGTTCGTACACCATCGCCCACAAACTATCAATGGACAGTCTGTCTGTCTGTCTGTCTGTCTGTCTATCTGTCTATCTCCTTTTGTCTGTTTCTTTATCTGTCTGTCTTTCTGTCTCACTGTTTGTCTGTTTGTCTGGTTATCTGCCTGTCTGTCTATCTCCTTTTGTCTGTCTCTTTGTCTGTCTGTCTGTCTCTCTGTTTGTGTGATTCTCTGTCTGTCTCTCTATCTGTCTGTTTGTCCATAAGTCGGTTTGTCTGTCTGTCTTTCTGACTGTCTGTTTACATGTCTGTCTCATCGTGTGTATGTCTCTCTCTGTCTGTCTGCCTTATTGTTTTTCTGTCTGTACGTCTGTCTACATTCTCCTGTCTGGCTTCCTGTCTGTTTCTTTGCGTGTCCATCTGTCTGTCTAATATAGAATCTCCTGTATAATTCATGTTGGTTGCTTTAACAAGACAAATTCTGTCTGTCTGTCTGCCTGCCTGTTTTCCCCCTGTAATTTCCCCTGTGCTGTCAGTCAAAACCGTCTGATCTTATCTATCCATCCCTCTATCCGTCCATCCATCTCATTCAGGACATCCATCATCCATTTATGTTCACCGCAGAACTTCAGGAGTTTATCGACACTGTGGCGTGTGAGAGCTCGGTTTATCTCCGTGCCGTGTGAGAGCTCGGTTTATCTCCGTGCCGTGTGAGAGCTCGGTTTATCTCCGTGCCGTGTGAGAGCTCGGTTTATCTCCGTGCCGTGTGAGAGCTCGGTTTATCTCCGTGCCGTGTGAGAGCTCGGTTTATCTCCGTGCCGTGGTGAGTTTGGCTCTAGTGGACGAATTGATAGCCAGAAACTCTGCAGCGTTCTCACAGTGCTCCATCACTCACAGCTCCGACTCGCCATTAAACTCTTTTTCCCTCTTTGGAAAGTCTGGACGTTGATAAGCGATATCTGGGCTGGTCCCAGAGGCAAAGCGAACGGTCACCAATCAGAACCGATGTCAGCACCTGTCACTCAGTGAGTGACAGAGTGAGCCTGCGAGAGGGCGGGGAGACAGTGTGATGGACAGCTGGGAACAACAAATAGGAAATCAATGTAATTAGTGAGAAATGAGACGGAGTGCTTGGGCAGCAGGAGGGACTTAAACTATAAACTAGCTGTGTTTAGGGAATCTCTCTCTCTCTCTCTCTCTGTGTGTGTGTGTGTGTGTGTGTGTGTGTGTGTGTGTGTGTGTGTGTGTGTGTGATTGTTCACTGTCTGCAGCATGCGTCCATCAGGCCTTGTTGTTATTTGTATTTTGTGGAACTGGCTGTGGCGGTGTCACGATACAGTTAATCAGTGTTATAAAGACGTCTGTGTTTCCCTGCAAGGCTGATGTCTTGTTTCTGTTTGTGTACAGATCATAGTGATGAGCTTCGCTTCTACCTCATCCACATGACTGAGGTGAGTTAACTACAGTTTATCCTGTCTGTCTGTCTGTCTGTCTGTCCGTCTGACTGTCTGTCTGGCTGCTTATTTCTCTGTCTGACTATGTATCATTAAAATTCCTTTTTATCTGCATGTCTCATACACATCCATCTATCTTCCTGTCTATCCAACCATTTATTCCTCCATCTAGCCAACTGTTCATAAATCCATCCATCCATCTATTCATCCACCCAGCCAACCATCTGCCCTTCTATCCAACCATTAATTTCTCTATTAAATCACTCTTCTATCCAGCTGTCTATCCAGTCATCCATCCATTCCTCTGTCTGTCTGTCCAACTGTTCATTCCTCCATCCATCCACCATCCATCTGCCTAGCCAGCCTTTCATCTGTCTATCCAAGGATTCATTCCTCTATCTAGCCAACTGTCCATCCAACCAACCAACCAAGCATCCAACCATCCATTCCTCACAACCAACCAACCAAGCATCCAACCATCTGTCCATCCGTACGTCCATCCATCCATCCAACCAACCAAGCATCCATCCAACCATCTGTCCATCCATCCATCCATCTAACCATCTGTCCATCCATACGTCCATCCATCCATCCAACCAACCAAGCATCCATCCATCCATCTGCCCATCCATCCATCCATCCATCTGTCCATCCATCCATCCAACCAACCAAGCATCCATCCATCCATCTGCCCATCCATCCATCCGTCCATCCATCCATCCAACCAACCAAGCATCCATTCATCCATCTGCCCATCCCTCCATCCGTCCATCCATCCATCCAACCAAGCAAGCATCCATCCATCCATCTGTCCATCCATCCATCTATCCATCCATCCAACCAACCAAGCATCCATCCATCCATTTATCCATCCATCCATCCAACCAACCAAGCATCCATCCATCCATCCATCCAACCAACCAAGCATCCATCCATCCATTTATCCATCCATCCTTCCATCCATCCAACCAACCAAGCATCGATCCATCCATTTATCCATCCATCCATCCAGCCATCCAACCAACCAAGCATCCATCCATCCATCCATTTATCCATCCATCCATCCAAACAACCATCCATCCATCCATTCCACACTAATGTAGTCATTTGTTAGTCAGTGTTTGTTTCTTTAGTTCTGCACCGGCGCTACGATGCTAATGTAGCTAATGGATGTCAGTGTCACCCAAAACTTTTCTTTCCTAAATACACCCAACTCTTCCTAAATCCGCTTCAAACGTGGTCCGCCTTTGTAATCTTATTTTTAAACAAAAACTTTTCGTTTCATATTTACGCAGCTGTGTATTTATGGAACAGATTTCGGGTGCGTTAAATTAGAGCATCCCCTCAGTGTAAAACTAAAGAACATGCCTTGGCTGATTGATCACATCGGTGACAAGTGGAACATTTTTCCACACCTTTCTTTATAGTAACACAGAAACTCCATTTGCTACTAGACTCCTCCGCCTCTCTTCTAATGCTTCTAATCCTCTTTACTCAAGTCTGTTTTCCTTTCCTCCCTGAGCGATTATCATCTACGTCACTGTCCTCTTTTTTCCCCCCATTCCCTTCTTATAACAGCAGTGCATCGGCTAATTAAATCCCGATGAATTTTTTAACAACCTCTAGCCTATTTTAAACACAGCAGACGGGGACGACTAAAGCTTTCAACACATGGCCCACGGCTGTAGTAAGGGTAGAAAAAAAAAAAAAAAAAAAAAAGGAACGAAAATATGCAGTCTGTCCAATTAGTTTCCTAAAACGTAGCGTTTTTCCGGGCGCGAGGTTGCGGCCGTGTGGTGTGTGATGTCGGAGATGTCGGAGTGTGATGACTCCAGCTGGGAGTTTGTAGCTGTCGCTTATGACAGGAAGTGACTCTGCGGGAGACGTGGCGATGACGGCATCCGTTTCATTCTGCATGTCACCCCTCGGCCTGCCACTCGTTTTTTTTTTTTCTTCTTCGTAACGAGCAGCTTTATTTATTTCTCCTTCTGCAGAGGAGGACATGTGTCAGTGCAGCATGGAGACATCTTCCTACTTCCTGCTTGTGTCCAATGATTTAAAGTAGTCCCAATGATAAATTCCACACAAACACCCTTTCACGAGCCAGAATATGGTCCGTTATTAAATATACAAATAACTGTTTTAAAGCTGAGGAACGTGTTTTTAACATCGCTAGGACACGAGTGCGTATTAGGGTTAATCCAAGAATTAAAGCTAGAGCTGTTGGCCAGAACCCTGGATGACAGTGTGGGGGGCAGAACGGGACAAAACTGGACTGCAGAGAGGATGAGGAGCAACAAGATGGGACTCGTTTGTTATGCTGCTTGAATTTGATTGAATTTTTATTTTGTTTTAAAAAAAAAAAAAAAAGAATTGTGTATAGTGCTCTGTTCTATTACTATTCAGTCATGCATTTTAATTTCATTCTTTTGCATTCTATTGTTCTCAACTCTATTCAATTCAGTTCAATTCTACTCTTGTTTCATTCTGTTCTTCTAAACGCTGTACTCTTCTACGGCATCCTGTTTGTTCTGTGTTCTGGCGCTGTGTTCTATTCTATCGGACTCTATTCTGCACTCGTCTACTGCTCTCTATTCCATTGTACTCTTCCATTCTATTCAACTCTATTCGGTTCCATTCGATTCTATTTCACCCTGCTCTGTTTCATCCTAGTCCGTTCCATTCTGTTCTACTCTTTTTTTATTCTATTGCACTCTACTGTATTGTATTGTATTGCATTCTATGTGATTCCACTGTATTCTATTTTATTCTGTAATTTGCAACTCGTCCCGATTCAATTCAGTTGCACTCTGTTCTGTTTTTATTGCACTCTATTCTGGTCTACTCTCTTCGCTTCACTTCTTCTGTTGCGTTGTATTGTATTCTATTCGATTCAACTTTATGCTATCCTGCTCTATTCTATTCTATTCTATTCTATTTCACTCTGATGTTCCGTTCTAGTCCATTCCATTCTGTTCTGTTATATATTTTGTTTAATTCTATTGCACTCTATAGTATTGTTTTGCATTCTATACAATTCCACTCTATTCTATTTAACTCTATTCTATTCAATTCAATTGCAATCTGTTCTGGTCTACTCTCTTCGCTTCACTCCTTCTCTTCTCTTCTATTCCGTTGCGCTCTCTTATATTGTGTTGTATTCTATTCAACTCTATGCTGTCCCACTCCAATCAATTCTCTTCTATCCTCTTCTCTTCGGTTCTATTGCACTCGGTTCTATCCTCTTCTGTTGTATGCTATTCCGTTCTAGCTGTTATATTCTATTCCACTCCATGCGCTGCATGTGTCGCAATCTTGTGTTCTACTTTACTGCATTGTATTCTGTTCATCTCTATACTATTCCATATCGGAACACAGGAAGACATTTCTACGATACACTTTATGGCACCAGTGCCGGTGTGAATGCAGAGTTATACTGGTGTGGGATGACGTGTGTCGTTGATGGAGTTGTGAACGTTTTGTGCGTATGGGGGAATGTTAGCAGTTAATATTGATAGTGCAATAATTTTTAAAGCGCTATTAGCTCTTGTAGGGAAAACAGTTCAATGCTAGTAAAATCTTCTTGAAGTAGCAGTAGTTAAAGTTCTCTCTCTCTCTCTCTCTCTCTCTCTCTCTCTCTCTCTCTCTCTATCTTTCTCTCTCTGTAAATACTTGTTTATCGATTGCTGGAGATAGAGCACACCTTCGTCAGCGGTTTGTAATCAATGGCCGCAGCGGCCGTGACGGTGGAGCAGAGCCACCCCTGTTAGGGCCTGCGAGATATCGTTCGTAGATGGAGAAACTTGTCGCATGTTGTCGATCACCTAGCCTCGCATCATTTTCTTTCTCCTTCCCCAGGGCGATAAATATGCAGTACACGTTTAATGGATCATAACGGCTGTGTGGAGGACCTTCATGTTCCAGAAAAGTAATAAAAACATATGGTTTTCTTAGAGAAATGCTTTTTTTTCTTTTTTTTTTTTCTTCTTCTGAGCATAAAAATGAGAAACAGGAGCAGCGCAGGCAAGAAAAAAAAAAAAGAGAAAGAACATAAGAGCAGGAAAAATAACGCTCATTATTCATTATTGTACCAAAACAGAAATATTTTAACACGTGCTCTTCAGGCGTGTTAATTTCCCCACGCAATCAGTGCCTTTTAGGTTTATTAATGTGCATCTGTTTGTGGTTAATTTGAGTAAATATATATATATATATATATATATGAATAAAATGGTATTTGAGTGTGGTGAGAACATGCGTAAGGATCTGTGAGTGATGCGAGTGGACTGCTGGAGTGTTGTAATGCAATCCACGGCCCTAATTCGATTCCGCTTTCTTCCCTTGTCTCCAAGCAGCGGCGTAATAGTACCCGGAGACCGTCTCTGAGAGGGAAAGAAATATAAGAGACGAGGGAGATAGAACAATGCGGTAATAGCGTAACAATCTTGTTAGCAGAATAGGTCTGGTGTGTGTGTGTGTGTGTGTGTGTGTGTTTTTTTAAGAGTCATGTCATCCATGCACAAAGTTCAGGTCATTTCTCCTGCGTCTGAAATGCGTAATTGCATTGGTGCTTTCCCCTTAAGGGTTTGTGTTACCGGATATAGACGTGAACTTGTGTTGGGTAGAAGAGAAAATAACATCTGGAAACATCAACAAGGAGAAATGGCTGTTTGTTTGTTTTTTTCCGATGTTGTAGAAAGGATACCAGGTGTGTGTTTTGTGTCACTGTTTTGTGTCCTTCTAACAGGAAGTATGAAATCTGGATAAATGCAATAGTGATGAGTTACTGTGATTTTTATATACCGTTTACACTGTGAAGATTCATTTCAGTACGGACACAAATAATAAGTAAGTACACCCTTGGCCCCAGAAGCTACTATTGCGCCGTTTACGTTAAAGAGATAACGTCTTGTAGGCGTTTCGCAGAATTGTCCACCGGTCTCTGACATCGGCTTGCTGGGATTTTTGACCGCTCTTCCATGCAATATTCTTTCAGATGTTTGAGGGTTTTCTTGCAAGTACGGCCCGTTTCAAATCCCCTCACAACATTTCAATGGGATTCAAATCCGGGCTTTGTCTAAGGCATTTCATAACCCTCTGTTTCTTGTTTCTGAGCCATTCCTTGGTGGATTTGCTCGTGTGTGTTTAGGATCATTATCCTATTGAAAGGTCCACTTTCGGTTCAACTTCAACTTTCGGACGGACGGCCTCACGTTATCTTCCAGCACTCTTTGATATGATGCAGAATTCATAGTTGAATCAATGAACGCATTGTCTTTGTCTTGTCTCTGTCATTGTTCTGCGCCAAACATGTCTGCTGTTACTGTGGCCAAACAACGCTATCTTTGATTCGTCCGTCCAGAGCACGTTATTCCAGAAGGCCTGGTCTTTGCCTAGATGCTCTTTGGCAAACTGTAGTCTTGCAAAGGCTTTTTCCTGGCACGCCTCCAATGCAGGTCAAATTTGTGTCAAATCTCGTTCTGATTCTAGAAGCATGCACTTTGACACCAACAGTTTCAAGACTTCCTAGCAGATCCTGTGATGAAATTCTGGGGTTTGTGGAGACTTTTTTGCAGCAGACTGCATCAGGTCTGCTCTTGGGCTGAATTTGCATGGATGTTTGAAATCTGCGCCATTTGTCGATGATTTTCCGTGCAGTGGAATTATTTTTTTTAAATCCCTTGCCCGTCTCATAATCATCCAAAATCTTATTTTTCTGAAGGACTTACAAATCTCTTTAGATATTGGCATGATGACATCACGCACCTCAATAACAAAGAGAACCCCAGACACTAGATATGAGAGGGGTATAAATAAGACCAGTTCCACCTGCACTCCCTGAGCAGGTTCTAATCACCGGCACCCGATCTTCAACACCTGATTCTAATTGTATGGATTTGAAGGTGTGATCAATGTAGGGGTGTACTTATTTTTTCACATGAATGTAAATGTATAGCCACGTGGTCTTTTTCTCACCTTCTGAGTTTGTTCAGTCTGGAAGAAGGAGATAAGACCCAGGATTGCCCTCTGTACGGAGGAATGACAGGTTGCGTTGTGGATTATAGTGGCTTTTTGAAGTTGTTTGTCGCCATCTCTACAGTAAATCTGAGCCTGGAATTTTGCAACCTGCTGCGCGATTGTTGTGGCGTCGTATTTCAAAATGCTCTCGTCTGCACATCTTTATAGAAACCATGCTGCTATTAGAAGCCACATACTCATCTTTCTGTCACCATTTTTTTCCTGCGCAAAACTGTGAAGGAACACAAGATCGATTTTGTAGCTCTATGAAGCTTTGATCTATATTGATGGAAACGTTTCTGGGGGATTATTTTGGTCCATCTCTTCTCAATTCCAAGAATCCTATCATTTGTGTCCTCTCATTCCATGCCACACGCACTGTGCACCCCACCAGCATGCTAGCAAGCGGTCAGGCTATTTTAGCACAAACCCACCAAGGAGCCTATCTAACCCAGATTCAAGAGGGAGAGGAGAGAGATAGATAGAGAGAGAGAGAGAGAAGAACGAAAAAGCCAACAAGGAACGGGAATCAGAGCCGTTTGTGTCCTGTACGCTGTGTGGACAGCAGTTATGGGGAATTTGTCGGACAGAGCAGTGAGCAGGAAGAGGTTGCTCAGATCAGGAGACTCTCTGCATAAGCATCTGCTCTCGGATTACGCTGACGTGAGTTCATTTAGCTTTCGCAGATTCCAGAGGGAGAGAGAGAGAGAGAGAGAGAGAGAGAGAGAGAGAAAGAGAGAAAGAGAGAGAGAGAGAGAGTGTGTGAAATGTTGCATTCATCATCATCATCATCATCATCATCATCACTTACTCCTTCTTGCTCTACTCCTTCATCTTCCCCACACCACCACCACCACCATCATCATCATCATCATCATCATCATCACCTTCTTGTTGTTGTTCTTCTTCATCTTCTCCACCACCACCCCCACCATCTTCATCATAATCTTCTTCTTCTTCTACTTCATCCTCTCCACCACCACCATCATCATCATCACCCTTTCCTGCTCTACTTCTTTATCTTCTCCACCACCACCATCACTTCTTCTTGTTCTGTTTCTTCATGTTCTCTTCCACCACCACCATCATCATCCTAGTCATTGTCATCATAACTTTTAGAATTATCCTCCAGTAACTGTATCCTTATCATCTTGTTCTTCTTATCTTGTTCTTCCATAACCACCACCACCACCACCACCCTTACTCCCTACCACCACGACTATTTCCATCATCATAATCTTCATCTTCATCATCATCACCATCATCATACAACCACCTTCACCTTCATTTCCTCCATCATTAGCATCATCATCAGCATCATGTTCCCCACACCATCTCCATCACCATCATCATCATAATTGCCATCGTAATCATAATAATCTATAATTTTCATCTTCACCTCTAACATGTTCACGTCATCAGATCATCCTTATAACCCTCACCATGCTTCACCACTGCCTACAATTGTGCATGACATGGCATTCCTTTTCCCTTTCCAGTGGCTTGATCTATAACAGATCACCCATTAGATGGAGACAGAAGGGAGGAACATCGTTATTAAATTCTCTGGCAGTGAAATTGGTGTGTTTCTGGTGGCCATCTGTAATCCTGCGACAGGCCACACACCTTTAGTATAAAACAGCCTGCTTCCTCTTACCAGCAGTGCCATGAAGGAGCCGTAACACATAACAATAAGATAGAAAACCACTCACGGAGCCTCATAACACAGACCTGAAAAATAACACTCAAATCATTGGGGCTTAGGCGATAACAGGATTTCACAGAAGGTGAACTCAATGGAGCTGTTTCATTCTCAGCTGAATGAAAAGCTGGAAAAGTAGGTGGCGAAGAAAATGCATGCTGACGACTCGATGTTAGATGAGATGCGGAATTTCAGAGCACTTCACGTAGGAGGTGATAATGGAAGTGATCCCACCTGGCACTGCTGCTAATAGGAGTATTGTAGTGCGTTGATTCAGGGTGTCAGTCTGGTAATTTGGAAACGACATGCTACCGAGTAGAGTTGTTGTACGGAAATTGCCATTGAGAAACACCGTTCGAGTTTCTGACAGCCTTGAGGCTTTTTTTTGTTGCTAGCAGGCTATTTAATTCCTGTGTCTGGGAACATTTCCTTTAGCGTGATAAGCAGTGGTGGCTGCTGGTGATATTCGATATGACGCTAACATCAATAGCTCGACAATGAAACTATTGCAGTCGAGCATTATATCCCGGACTGTACTAGCGACGTAGACTTCCCCGAGGCACCGACGATCTTTGCGACTTTCTTCTCAGCATTATCTTTCCTCGTAATGTCTCTAGACACAGTAAACGAGCAGTCATTTGCGACTGGGATAAGATGAAACCACGGTTATAAGAGTTTTTGTATAATCTAAATCGCATCGGAAAGACGGAAGGTATTGTAGATCCGAACCCGACTCTATCAAGACCGTTGCTATTCTCAGATCTCAGAGTAATGACATCCAGCCTACAGCTACACATTCATCCCCTCGACTTGTAGGTGACGAGTGCGTTCTAATATACTGCCTAGTAAGCCTCTACAAGCCATCCCGGCGTTCCAACTGGTACTAAGAGAAATGGATTCGACTGGGCATGTTTCAGCAAAACGCATTCCCCAGAGATCTCTTAATCTCCTCTGCTGTGAAGACGGAGGCAGTGGAATATTCATTTGGCACGGCCTTGGTGAAAGCATGTAAATCATGGTATTAGAACTGCAAACCCGACGATTATAGCACACCGTAGGAGATTATCAGATTGACAGCACAATTTTATCATCAGGATAATCTCGTCTGGTTTGAATCCATCACCCCGGGTTGGTTATAAGGGAGCAATGTTTTTTTTAAAACAAGTCGACTTACCCCATGGGCAGAACAAAGGAACATTTCCTGTGGTTACATGTCACAATCTTGCTAAATGCTTCGAATTCTTCCATTGAAACAGATGCCTGATTTAGCGTCTGACATAATGCTCTAAAAACTGCACCACAGATTCCTTTGCAAATATAGTACGCCCCCCCCCCCCCAACCCCCTTTGCTATAAACCCAGGAGCTGTGTAAGAACCTCACTTCAGTTTGAATTATCTGTAATGCCTTTAGGTCACAACAGTGTCACATGAACTTAGGTATTTAGAAAAGCTTCCTCGGGTAAACCAGCCGAGGGGCACTCCTCGGCTTGGACTTGCTTCTCCGTGCGCTGTTCTTTGGATCAGAGATCACTCCCTTGCTGTATTATTGCAGGGTTTTGCCCGTCTATTACATAATTTTCGCTCTCGACCGGTGCTGCAATGTCTGGCATGTTGATTTAAGTGCTTCAGTCCACCCAGGAGTGTTTGTAAATTTGGGCCCGGGCCTCCGATTAACCAGACCAAACCTAAACTGACATGCTGCGCTATTTTAAAGATCACACGCAAGCGACCTTGTTTCTAAATGAGTAGCCACCTTAGAGACCAGAAGCTTGAGAATTTTTTCTTTTTTCTTTTTTTTTTCTTTCTTGAAATTAAGAGCCGCTGGAGACCGAGGTCAGCTATTTCCAGTCTTAACGAACTTGAAATTTGGCATTCGCTGCTACAGAACCTTGACGAATCGTGCGCAGGGATTGTGCTTAGACAGAATATTGACCTTCTACAAGAGAGACACAGAGAGTACATGCACCAAGGGCACTGGTACAAGGATACGCACGTGGTAGCAAAATGGCATTCGACCCTTTGTTTTGTTTCTCTCGCAGGAATCGTCTTCACACGGTCTGCAAATGACGTGAGAGCGGGCTTGCAATGACTAGAAAGGATTCATTCAGATGCAGTCAGGTCTATTACACCAAGCGGAATCTGGTTTTGTTAGTAGGGCACTTGCTTGAAACCTATGACCTATGACCCTTGCTCTCATCCTGTAACCTAGAGCAACTTCTTACCGAGACGATATGTGATCTATGAAAGAACAAGATGTTTTGTAGAAAGGACGCAATAGGCACTTAAACCCCCGCAGTCATTTTAACACCTGTTGCAAGAAAACATTAGCAACTAGCTAGACAAAGAACCTTTACGGGAACCTTTTTTAGGTTAAGGCTCTAGGCAGGTTAAGAACTCTTTTAACTCTTAAACATTTCCCATTTAGAGAGGGTTCCCAGATGAAACTTTTTGAAGAGGTAAGGAGCCTTGAAACTTTGAAAAGAACACGCTCTAAAAGGGAAATGTAAAGGTGTAAAATAAGATCTTAACCTGTCGACGGTCTAAGAAAGAAAGGAATCCTTAAGAGGTTTAGGTTTCCTTGGTTACCAGACAAACCTTTTGAGAAGCAAGGATCCCTGAAACTTTCTAAGGAACCTGTTTTTTGTAAGACTGTAGATTACGACCTTAGGCAGGCTAAGACCTTATTAAAAAAAGAAAAGAAAAAAGTTCAACAGTTCTGTTCAAGACAGAGTTCCAAGTTGAACCTCTGCAAGAACTCTATGCCTATTAAGTAGGCATTCGGTAATCTACCTATCATATAAACCTATCATAAATTGTCTATTAAGCTCGACGTTTTAGATATTTCTCGACACGTTAATGCTGCTGTTAAAATTTTGGAAAGGTAGCTACAAGTCTTCTATAACTAGAAGTAAACGTGCACTCGACACTCCTGAGGCAGTTCAAGAGAAGGACGTTCTCCTATTCTTCAGGTGTTTTTTTTTGCTATTGCAGCTATCATTCTGTGCAAGGGAAGTGATGTCAGTGCGTGGGACATCTACAGTACGACTATGTTTGTCTCCTGTTTATACCCAGTATAAATAAATAAACACACTTCCTCCTCTCTGTCCGCACAGAAACGCTTAGCTCCTACAGCGGTGAACGGCGGAGGCGTGTGCAGGACTTGCGCTTCGTGTTATTCATGTCAGCCAGGAAGTCTGCCATCCTCGGCAGACTCAATAAGTCATACATTTACAAGAAAAAGGAAACGTTTCTGAGACATTATGTGAGTAAACGTGACAGGAACCCTTTAGAGAAAATGTCAGCTTTTAGAATTTCTGATATTAATCAAGTACAATGTTTTGGAAGACGCTTTTTTTTTTTTTTTTTTTTTTTTGCGAATGAAGAAACGCAGGCATGCATCAGTGACTGCGTTTACACGGACTGCAGTAATCTAATTATTGACCTCATTCTGAATAAGACGATATTCTGATTAAGGTGTTTACATGAGTCGCTTTTAGTAAATTCCTTTCATGTTCCTGTCTTACACGTTATAGAACGTAGATCGATTAACGTCACACGTCATTACGTCCCCGCGCCATGCCGTCTGACGTTCCCTCTAGAATATCACGTATGGACATACAGTTGGTCTTCGTTATGGTCCCGTATACAGTTTTGGGTGTTTCATTTTTCATTTTACGAAAGCTTCAAGTGCGGTTAATTATTTGTCATGCTATACGTGCTAATAGACGACTGCTTGTAGCCGTGGGCTGCGTCCCAAACCGTATACTTGCCTACTATGTAGTAGCCGAAACACACGTATTTCACCTACTATATAGCAGGCAAGGACGCGGTTCGGGACGTAGGCGTGCTCTCTTGTTTGCCGTCAAACGGTTGAGCGCTGCCGTGTGTGTACGTGTCCTGTCACACGATGCGGTGGAAACTCCCACACGACGTTAATAGCGTGATTAAGGTGTGTACGTGTCTGTAATGCGACTAAAACAGGAATACTCCACACGTCTTAATTCCATTTGTGTTTACTACGAGTATGACCTTAATCGGATTAAGGTCATCAATAAGCTCTGTTTACATGCCAGTTTCTTAATCAGAGTATCGTCTTAATCGGGTTAATATCGGATTACTGTCGTCCATATACACGTACTGAATGAGGTATTTGAGTTCAATTAATCCACACTTTTTGACCAATCAGAATCAAGAACTCAATAACTCTGTGGTATAATGCATTATAGCTCGTTTTTGTCGTTGGTGAAGTAAACGCGTAAATGAAACAAAAACATCCAGAGAACCAAACGTCCAGGGCGTGGAAAGGTACAGGAGATGGAGGCAACTCATTTTATAAAGTATGTTGTTAAGTGTGTTGTGAAGCGTCTTGTGGGTTAAGGTTAGGGTTGTAGGTTGAGCTGGATTAAGCTCCACCCACTGGATATTTGGGTCTGCAGCAAGGCTTCATCTCAGTGAATTTTCATACATTTTTAGTCCAATAATTACTGCAGCCATTAGTCATACCTTCATGACCTGGTATTACCCATGAGAAAGTAAACCGAATGTCTGCGTGCGTTAAAGTTATTCGCTTTTGTAACAGTTAAGGACTTTTTGTTACTCAACACCACAGGTCATCTGTAGTGGCTTTTACATGTTTGTTAAATGGCATGCTGTGGGAAGATGGGGGTTTTGTTTTCTCGTTTTTTTTTTTTTTTTGGTAGGAATGTGTGTGTTTCTAGATGTGACTTTTGGGAGTTGGGTGTCCTGCTGCAGCTGTGTTTCATTCTATTTTCATATTTCATTCCCCCTCAATCATCTTATGAGACACTGAGTCTGGACCACAAAAACTTCGATTCTACTTCACAATGTTGGGCATCTCTGGCCCAAAGTATCTCACAGTTAATTTCTTGTTAAACAAATCGTACTGAATTTCACATTTTACATCTGCTTACAGATTGCTTATGTGTGCAAAACTTTTGCCGCCCATCTACTGTATATACTGTGTATATATGTGTGTGTGTATGTGTTCATTCATTTAAACCTGGCCTTAGAAAAGTAGCAAGCGAAATGTACTTTAGACGCCTTTAGAAGTCTTTATCCCGATCAGGATTCCCAACAAATAAATATAATAACCAATATCAATTCCGTTCTCTATTGGAAATGTACTGCTCTGGATTCCACTGCAGTCTCTCGTTATTACTCATTAGTGTACTGTAATTAACTCTCATTTGGGTTGACCTGCTAGTGTTTTAATTAAAGGTCGATGTTAAATAGCTTTTCCTTGTAGTTTAGTGTACTGCTCCACACTGCTTTACTGTTAAATTCCCTTGAGATTGTTTTGAATCATTTTAACTTTAATGAACTCTTTTTACCAGAGGCCAAAAAAAAAAAAAAAAAAAAAAGGCGTTTGTGCCTGTTTTTGGGGCTTCCTGTATTCAGCATTGAATTAATTTACGATGTCGCACTCCACAGTAAAGGTTAAATGGCTCGTATGAAAGTAGACACGCAGGGCTTTAAACATTTTTCATACGTATTTCTTTTTTTTTTTTTTCTTCATACCCATTTTATTGGGGCAGTTGTATACAGTGTTTAACTATCAAAAGCAGCTTTAGCTGTGCCGTCTGTTTTTATCTCGTTATTGTGGAGAGGTGTGAATTGTTTGCCCAGCAGGTGGCTCACACCCCTCCCCTTTCCCATCGTCCGGCTCACAGGCAGCCAAACACAGTGTCGCGGTACTCTACACACAGAAACCCAACGGTGTCCTGACTCATCTTAGAAAAGAATTCCTTGGTTTATACCCATTTGAAAACTTGGGAATACGATCTTCGACTCGACAGGGTTTCCTGTTCGGGCTCCAGAAACAGATTTCAAGCTCTCATATTAAGTTAAAATGACAGAACGGCTCGAATGACTCGTATTGATTTCGGGGACTGCCTCTAAGACAACTGCGTTTCATCATCCGTCTGGATACTCGTCTAATAAACAGCCTCGGTCCTTCTTTTTTCGGACTTTTCTCTCTGTTCCTCGATAACTCTCGGCGGTTCGTCCTCGGCAGCTAGAGAGCACAAATAACTCGCGGCATAACCGGCGCTCGGGACATCGGAAACTATGATGAGATAAAAAAAAAAAAACGACAAGATTGATTGAGGATTGATTCGTTTTCAGCGAGACGGAGTTAGAGCTTCATTCCATGGTGTAATAGTCTCGTCTCATGGCGCCCTTCTGTTTTTATGGGTAGATAATTAGTTTTGATTGATTTCAGGATTTGATGGCTTGGGTCGCATGCATTTTATGATGACAGAGGGAACTATCTATAGTAGTACATATTTACTGCTATTATTATTTGCATTCCCAGTTGGTTCAAGATGCTGAGCTGTTTAGTACTGGTCTTCCTGGTGTCTTGCTAATGACTACTCATGCCTGTTCAGTACTCTTGTCCTCAGTAGTATTAACAGCTATTTTGAATTTCTTCGCTCAGTCACAATATTGATTGTTTTGCAGCTCCCCGTGAGCGTTTCTGTTTTACATAATTAATGTAGACTGCAGTGCTTTGTCTTTCTTTATAGTGTTCGTGTTGATTTCACCCTTGAGCCTTATGCCTTCAAGTGTGTTCTGCAAAGCTCTGCAATTACAGAATCACTGCAGCAGGGGAATGATTACACCGTGAGCTGGAAGCGTTTTTTCCTGTGTTGGTTTCGCCCACGCACATTTACAATAAATTGGTATTCTCATAAATAAATAAATAAATAAATAGATGCAGCCATAAAAAAGATGCAAGCTAAGCTGGGGAGGTCGGGGATGAGGGGGTGGGGATGGGGTATGCCTGTTGCATATCCCAGGGAACTCGGGGCACAGGGTAGGGGGAAGCCTGAATGGAGTGCCAACCCATCGAAGGTCGAGGGTTCAAGCCCCAGCGCTGCCAAGCTGCCACTGTTGGGCCCTTGAGCAAGGCTCTTAACCCTCTCTGCCCCAGGGGGCGCCGTATCATGGCTGACCCTGCGCTCTGATCCCAACTTCCTAGCATGCTGGGGTACACGAAGAAAAGAATTTCACTCTGCTGTAATGTAATAAAGTTAGTGTCTTTGCTACTGCTTATCCTTCGACTAGATTACTTGGAAATATGGCTTCATTTTTAGACGGCGTGTCCCCCATGAACTGCATGCTGCTTACCCATCAGTCAAGGACCGTTTTGATTGATGAGTTTTTATTAAACCGTGGACTTTCTAGCCGGTCTATTAATCCTTTAGGAACATTAGACGTTTCAGGCTTTAGTTTTTGGTTCATCTTGACCTTGGTAAACAGTGTTTACAGTCCAGCTGTGGCTATAACTGGACTTTAATGTCACAGTGCATGTTCACCCTCTAATTCTGAACTCGTGTGAAGTCATGTGTGGAGGATTCTTGATGTCTGAGGGCCACTCTCGGAGGACGAGAAAAACAGCCTCTACAGTTGCAATCCAAACGATTCAACCCCCATCGCAAATCAGGTTTATTGTCAAAATGTACCGACTTTCAGCTGTTACGACGGACTCTTCAAGTGTCTTTTAAGTATCTCGGGAGCTCCTTCACGAGAGCTGGACAATCAGATGGGCAGCAGTGGGGAGTGGTGGAGAAGCAGAAGCTCGGCCCTCACCTGTGGTTGTGACTGGAAGAATAACTTTGAGAGGATGGCTGATGGAAATAAAGTTTCTCCACTGGCCTTATTTCACGTGAGAGATTCTTGAAGTAGTGATGCTGCTCCTCAGAATCAAGAGGAGTCGGTTGGTTCTAGCACCTTACAAGGAGAACCCCAGGTTAGTAGAGCTATATCAGGGACATCCCTTTGGATGGAGACACTGGGCCAAACCCAGGATCCACTGGAGAGATGATATCTCACGGTCAGCTTTGGAACATCTGGGAATCCCCAAGCAGGAGCTGGAATCTCTGGCTGGGGATGAAGTCAGGGCTGAGCTTCTCGTCTTCTTATCCCAACCAGGATAAACGAAACTATATGAATTGTGTATTTTGCGCTGTATCGTCTGATATTTATTAGACTTATTAGTTTTGGCTAGGGGTCAACGTGTCAACTGACGCACTCGTATGTGATGAAGTGATGTTTTATCTTTAATAAACTTGAAGACTTTTTGTACAACATCTGCGTTTTGGTTTTGGTTTCTATGACTCTCTCTCTCTCTCTCTCTCTCTCTTTCTCTCTCT
The DNA here is from genome assembly GCF_023375685.1 of Ictalurus furcatus. NCBI lineage: Eukaryota > Metazoa > Chordata > Actinopteri > Siluriformes > Ictaluridae > Ictalurus > Ictalurus furcatus. The sequence continues at coordinate 17,397,256 of NC_071282.1, forward strand.
CTCTCTTTCACACACAAACTCTATCACTCCTGATCTTCTGCCTCTCTGTTTTCTCTCACTCTCCATCACACTCTCTTTCAGTATCAATCTTTTTTACTCATGACTTTGATTCATTTCCCCTTCTCTCTCTCTCTCTCTCTCTCTCTCTCTTTTTCTCTCTTTCACACACAAACTCTATCTCTCCTGATCTTCTGCCTCTCGGTTTTCTCTCACTCTCCATCACACTCTCTTTCAGTATCAATCTTTTTTACTCATGACTTTGATTCATTTCCCTTTCTCTCTCTCTCTCTCTCTCTCTCTCTCTCTCTCTCTTTCACACACAAACTCTATCTCTCCTGATCTTCTGCCTCTTGGTTTTCTCTCACTCTCCATCACACTCTCTTTCAGTATCAATCTTTTTTACTCATGACTTTGATTCATTTCTCTCTCTCTCTCTCTCTCTCTCTCTCTCTCTCTCTCTCTCCTACATCCCGTCTCACGCTATCCCTCATGACCCTCTGTCTCTCTTTCTATCTCTATGTCCATCTCTTGCAGTCTCTTTCTCTATCCCTCTCTTTTACTCATGACCTCTGTTTTAATCTCTCGCTCTCTCTCTCTCTCTCTCGCTCTCGCTCTCCCTCTCCGTCTGTAGAAGTGTGACTGTCTCCTGAGTCTGGAGGCGTACTCACTGGAGCAGAAGACGAGAGTGTGTCAGTGTCTGAGCGATAACATCGAAAAGCAACTTCAGCTGGAGTGCAGAGAGACGTTCAGCCCCAGTGAGCAGGTACACACTCTCACACACACCGTCACACACTCTCACACACACCGTCACACACATCGTCACGCACTCCGTCCGTCACACACGTCGTCACACACTCCATCCATCACACACCCCGTCACACACATCGTCCGTCACACACACCGTCACACACTCTCACACACACTGTCACACACTCCATCCATCACACACACCGTCACACACTGCATCCGTCACACACTCTCACACACTCAATCCGTCACACACCGTCACACACTCCATCACCCACTCCGTCACACACTCCATCCGTCACACACACCGTCAGTCACACACTCCATCCGTCACACACACCGTCACACACTCTATCCGTCCCACACACACACACTGTGTCACACACACCATCACACACTCCATCACACACATACACACAAATTACTACATATAAAAGCATATTTTAATTGAAAAAATTGACAATTCTTTTTTTAGTTTGATCCATTTAAAAAAAAAAAAAAAAAAAGAAATTATATTTTATTTGTAATTCAATTCCAAATTTCTATAATTGTTAGCTTATTTTTTTAAACCAACACCTGTACAGTTTTTCTCTTTAGCTATTGTCAGTATTTTATTGCGCATTGCAGCTATATCCTCGAGTGTCACAGCATGATATTTGGCCGTAAACACACACCGTGTTTTTTTCCCTCCTTTTTTCCTGGGCTTTCAACTGTCGCTCTCTTTCTGTGGAATTAAAGGCGCAGCAGCGTTGTGTGTAATAATACAAACGCTTCCGTATCACAGCGTCAGCGTGAACTCCAGCACATGCCGTATAATCAAAAAGCCGTGTCTCATCAGCATACGGGACGCTTCCACTCTTCAACACCTGCTCTTAATTATTCCTCTCATCCTGCTTTTTACATGAAAGAGAGATGCCCTGAGCTGCCTGTTTTATCTCAGCTTGAATCAGGAAGCGATTGTTCTTTCTTTTCTCTCAGTCTCTTTTCTCTTCTCCTTGTGTTCCAGCCTTCTGTTTGTTTATTTGTTGTTGGTTTGTTTCGCAGCTGTTTGAGTTTCGAGCACACGCCGTTGATATAATGTGTAAACGCTGTCTCTCTGTGTGTGTGTGTGTGTGTGTGTGTGTGTGTGTGTGGTTGTCATTATTATTTTTATTCACCTCTCTGGAGATGATGATAACTTTGCCCCAAGCTAATCCACTAGCTAGGTGGAATCAGAGATCTCTCTATGGCACTGGTACACGTGTTACGGGAAAAACGTGTCACGTGATCATTCGTCATTTCTGATTGGTCATACCGTGTCACAAGACTAGAACTATGGAAGATGGAAAATGACTAGCTTAATTGATTTAGTTGCAACTGAAGTAAGGATGTGTGTGTGTGTGTGTGTGTGTGTGTGTGGGGAATTAAAAATAATATATATTTTTTGAGTATTTAAACCAGAAATGGACGTGGTCTATGCCTGGTTTTTTTTTTTCTTCGTGAAGGCTGCTACTGCACTCTGGTTGATTTTTGATCGGGTTGACCTCAGTTCCTGGGTTTATCGCATCGCAGGAAGATCAGCTAGGATATTTTGGAAAACGCAGAAGACGTTTGAAAACGCCGCGCTCGCGTTTCAGTGTAAACAGACCAAAAACGTTTTGAAAACGAAGGCGTGGCTCCACCCACAATCGCTCCCTGATCGGGTCTTCTAGATCATCGCGTATCCTTCCCTGATTCGTCAAGCCCATACCGTATGACCGTTACGCTACCTCGATGGTATGCTGGCTTTGTCGTCATTCTTAGCGTCCGTTGTGCGGTTAAATTCTGTATTTTATAACGCTGCGGCTGTCTACACGCGCAAGAGGCGAGCTACGATTAGAGCGATCGCCAACAAATCTCATTTCCAGCGGCGTAAGCCCTGCGTGGAACTCCGGTTTGTCGTGCCTGCCGGTGACTAGCGACCAACTTCCTGTTTACACTTGTATGCGCATGCCCAGTGTGCAGGAGCGGTCATGTGACATGCGTATTCGGTCGTGCAGCGTGGACGGAGATCGTTTCCGAAACACCGTTTTAAAAGCAGAACGCACTAGTGTAAACAGGACCTCGTCACTCACTGCTGAGAAGATAATAATCATCTGCCATGTTCTAGTATTTCTACTGTATAATTCTAGAAACTCCATCTGACCCGGTCTGGTTCTGTCTGGTTCTGTTGTGTGTAGATGAGGACCGTGAGCTGTTTATAGACATTAATAAATTTGTCCGTGCCCTTCTGCTAATGGACCATTGATTACTGTAGGTGACATGCGAGTGTGTGTGTGTGTGTGTGTAAGGGAGCTTATGAATCACACACATCATCGATCTCTCCTACTGGCTGTCTCACACGCATATACCCCCCACCAACACACACACACACACACACACACACACCTTTCAGACACACACACACACATTTTATTGGCTTGGGGAAGGAGACTAGAATCAATATTTTGGGACTGCACATTTGTTGTTGTTGTGTTTTTTATTTATTGATTGATTTTAAAAATAATAATAATACCGTTAGTGTTTAGAGCACAGTGACGTATTTAAGGGTGACATTTAATCATATTTTATCGCAGTCATCGTTTTTGTTGGCGTCATTAATTGAGTTTATAAACTTTAATTAGCTATCGTTTTTCTTATTTCATTTTTTAAAAAATCATTATTTATTTATGCATCACAAGATTACCAAACTGTCTTTCCTGTTGATTTATTGATTCATTTATTGATTGATTTATTGATTTGCTATTACACTCCGTTCGACTTTAAAACAGGACGCGGTTTATTCAAGTAAAGGTAACAGATTTAGAAAGATTTATATTTTATCTTATCAGTCAAAACAAACAAAAAAGTAACACATAACAAAAATAAACAAGCATAATAGAAAAAGTCATGATAATACACAGTTGTGATTATTGTATTACCATTGATTTATTTATTTATTGATTTACCTGTCTGTATATCTAAATAGTTAGCATTTTTATTCTTAGTAAAATAAACAGGCAAACAAACAAACAAACAAATAGACAACCAAATTATAAATAACCAGGTTTCTTTCTTTCTTTCGTTCGTTCGTTCTTTCTTTTTTCCTTTCTTTCTTTCCTTCTTTCTTTCTTTCTTTTTTCCTTTCTTTCTTTCTTTTTTTCCTTTCTTTCTTTCTTTCTTTTTTCCCTTCTTTCTTTCTTTTTTCCTTTCTTTCTTTCCTTCTTTCTTTCTTTTTCCTTTCTTTCTTTCCTTCTTTCTTTCTTTTTTCCCTTCTTTCTTTCTTTTTCCTTTCTTTCTTTCTTTCTTTTTTCCTTTCTTTCTTTCTTTTTTCCTTTCTTTCTTTCCTTTCTTTCTTTCTTTCCTTCTTTCTTTCTTTCTTTCTTTTTCCCTTCTTTCTTTCTTTTTCCTTTCTTTCTTTCCTTCTTTCTTTCTTTCTTTTTTCCCTTCTTTCTTTCTTTTTCCTTTCTTTCTTTCTTTCTTTCTTTCTTTCTTTCTTTCTTTCTTTTTTCCTTTCTTTCTTTCCTTCTTTCTTTCTTTTGTTCATTAGTTCTTTCTTTTTTCCTTTCGTCCTTCCTTCCTTTCTTCCTTCCTTTCTTTCTTTCTTTCTTTCGTTCGTTCATTTGTTCTTTCTTTCTTTCTTTTTTCCTTTCTTTCATTCGCTCATTCATTCTTTCTTTTTTCTTTTCTTTCTTTCTATCTTTTTTCCTTTCTTTCTTTCTTTCGTTCATTCATTCGTTCTTTCTTTTTTCTTTTCTTTCTTTCTTTCTTTCTTTCTTTTTTTTTTGTTCATTTGTTCGTTTGTTCATTCTTTCTTATGCCCTTTCTTTCTTTCTTTCTTTCTTTCTTTCTTTTTTCCTTTCTTTCTTTCTTTCTTTCTTTCTTTCTTTTGTTCATTAGTTCTTTCTTTTTTCCTTTCGTCCTTCCTTCCTTTCTTCCTTCCTTTCTTTCCTTCTTTCTTTCATTCATTTGTTCTTTCTTTCTTTCTTTTTTCCTTTCTTTTGTTCGCTCATTCATTCTTTCTTTTTTCTTTTCTTTCTTTCTATCTTTTTTCCTTTCTTTCGTTCGCTCATTCATTCTTTCTTTTTTCTTTTCTTTCTTTCTATCTTTCTTTCTTTCTTTTTTTTGTTCATCTGTTCGTTTGTTCATTCTTTCTTATGCCCTTTCTTTCTTTCTTTCTTTCTTTCTTTTTCTTTCTTTCTTTCTTTCTTTCTTTCGTTCTCTCTTTCTTTCTTTTGCTCGCTTGTTCTTTCTTTATTTCTTCCTTCCTTTCATTCGTTCTTTCTTTCTTTCTTTCCTTCATTCTTTCCCTATGTAATATTTAGTTTTAATATTCTGAGTAAAACAAACAAACACACATTCAGGAAGGATTGGAGTCTTCAGTAAAAGATGTATGATGATTGTAGAAGTCTTCATTGTGTAGTGTAGGCAGACTGTGGTTACATATTTGACCGGATTATACCAATAATATGCAAATACCAAATGCTTGACCTCTATACGTTATATCCTGTGTGTGTGTGTGTGTGTGTGTGTGTGTGTGTGTGTGTGTGTTTTTTTCTCCCTGAGGGAAATGAGTTAAGTCATCCTCATCACCTCCAACAGCACACTCGTTTAAACGGGCGTTTATTAAAGCTGTGATTAAAACGCAGACGTCTGAAGCGACACTGCTGGACCGGTTCCTGTTCTCCGTGCTGATTGAACCGGTCGGATTCTGCTCATGGGCTCGTCGTGAATCCCGCGCTGTTATGAGAGCAGAGCCGCGGGTTCTCTCTCGCCTCCTGTGTTTCCTCAGTGGGAGAGTATCACTGTGTCCTCTTCTCACTAATCACCTGACTCATCACCCTGACTGCATCTCTCCCCTCCCGAGACCCTGAGACTCTCTCTCTCTCTCTCTCTCTCTCTCTCTCTCTCTCTCTCTGTGACGAGCGGGTTCCCCTGTTTGTACTGACGCAAAATATTAACGCACATCAGTCTACTTTAGTGACTAACAGGAATATGACGCCGGAGTGAGTCGGAGGATCGGTGCAGAATGAAATCTCTAATCTTTATAATGCCGTTAAAACATAGTTCGTGATTCAGTTCCACTACATTAAATATTAGAAGTATAAATAGATTCCGGCTTCACGTCACAGTTCCCATGGTGACCGATGATATAATAAAATAAAAATAAAACAATAAAGCACGTGTAGCATGTGCATGTTGTAACCATAACAACGCTCTTTTCAATCCTAGCAAGTGTCAGCTAACTAACTAACCTACAGTAGCGTGCTCTCTAGATTAGATCCACCAGTTGTTGTTATTATTATTATTATTATTATTATTATTATTATTATTATTATTAGTAATGCAGATGAAATAGAACTTCCAGTAAATCGAGCGAGGTCGTTCGTCTTCGCTGTAGCTCCAGTGGCAGAAAATCGTAAAAATTTGAGCAACACAACTGCACGCAGACTCAGTTAAAGCGGGGACGTCACGTATCGCCACGTGTTTATTTACGCAGCAATACCGTCCTCGTAAATCTCGTATTCGCCCGCTCACAAAAACGCTCCGTCGTCCGTGTTTGTTTTTCATCGCCGTTTGTCTCTTGACGTCGCTCTCGACGTTCTTTCCGTTTCTTTTTGTCATATTATTCTCACGTCAAGCTTTTATCGCGATTTCCAATTTGAGATACTATCCCCCAACCGTCACGCGTCCGGCCGATTTCCCTTCTGCGGAATCCCACGTGGCGTGCGATCGAATCCTGACGCAGCATCACAGTGACATCTCGATGTCCTCCTCTCATATTTACTACGACGTCCAGCCTGATAATTCTTCAGGAAGTGACTCACGATGCTCGACGGGATCTCATAAAGTGGCCTCGGATATGGGGAAAGGGGAGCACCGGATCAGCAGGGAGTCGAATGCGCCCCTGTCTTTAAACCTGGTGGTCTTTTGATAAGACCTGAACTTTGTGTTTTATTGTAAGTAATGCCTGTAGACTGAAAAAAGCCACATGACTCACCGCTCTGCAGCTGTTGCCCAGTAAGGCCAGAGGATAAATATAAACAAGCGTTTGAAGCTGAATGAAGCCCAGAGGAGAGAGAGAAACCATTCTGGATTCTTTTATTACACTTTTGTTGCTGAGTCGCATTTTTACACTGAATCCTACTCGTCTTGCGGGAACACCGATTTTCCGTCTCCTCGGCGCAGAGACAGGCCGAGGCGAATCACACACCTCTTTACCTGTCACGCGCTATAAAAAGAAACGCTACTGGATGGAGTCAAAATCCTTTCTTTTTTATTTATACACACAGAGTTGCGTTCTGCTTCACCGACACGTCCGATTTAATCCGCGTCCCAACTTCGGAGGTAGTGGGACAATCACGTGTCTCCAGGTGACGGAAAGGAAACTCTGGTTATAAAAGCGCACTAGGATTCTAGGAAATATTTTTTAAAAACCCACTCATAGTTTAAAACTACTCGAATCGGCGAAATCGCAATCGCACGAAATTGTCGAGACCTTTCAGCCGTACACGCGAATCGAAGCGCGCTTCGGTCCATGCGATGACGCGACACGGCGCGTCTCGGCCCGGATCTGCGGAAAATCGGCGGTAATTTCGGAAAACCGCGAGCTCCTCCGAATATCGCGCGTTCGCTTGATTTCGCGTTCATTCCTGCGATCGCAAATCCGTGAAATTGTCGCGGGGGCCGGACTTTTTTTTTTTTATAGCTGCTAGAACTTGTTTTGCGGACTGAAAAAAAACAAAAACAGAAACAAAACGCAGCTCGTCACGTTTTCAAGAAATCGCGTGGTGAAGGTGTCGGAAAAGTTGCGCCGGATACTCCTTCCGTAAATCGGTGCCTCCGGGATTTCCCGATTTTTGCGCTCGCAGAAATCAAACAAACTCCGCAATATTATGATGAGCTTGCAATTTTTTTTTTTCCGAAATGATTTTCCCGCAGATTTTCCCCGAGATGCGTCATATGACATCATCGCGACGCCCCGTGTGTCGTCATCGCAAGGCGCGATTCAAAGCTCAAAGCTCCTTTGGATTCAAGCGGTTTTCCGCAAAAATGCAAAAAAACCTCAAATTGCGTCACAAATTCCGTAAAAAACAAACAAACAAAAAAATTCCTGTACGGACCGATGAATGTTACACGTTTACAGAAGACTTCGCCGTATGATGACGGCGATTACGCACACTTTGGGTACGTTAAAACGGCTTCTGCTATACACTTCCAGCGTTTGGCTTTGGGTTAAGAGTCTTGCTCGAGGGCCCGGGACTGGCCGCTTGGCCATGCTGGGATTTGTCTTAACCAGTACCGCTTACACAGACGTCCCTGTGTAGGTTCCTAACCCTCTGATTTGCGTCTGATGCTCGACAAAATCTGACCAATCGGATTTGAGGATTCAGCGTGGTTCTCAAGCGTACTACCAGGAAGTATAATATTAGCTTCAGAACATACACAAGGTGTAATACTTCACATGAGGATACACAGCGTTTACCTTGACTGAAAGCATAACTCTCAGCCCCGTCTGGTTCTCTTTCTATTTTAGGGGCGTGTCCCAGGTCTAGTCCTGTCATTATCCCCATGCACCCCCCCCTCCCTCCCCACTCACACAATCCTATGTGCTCATCACACACTCGAGTATCCAAACATGGCCTTCTGGACGGTATTACGTCGAGCTGGCACAGGAGAAAGACCGCTTTCCCCGGCTGCATAAAGCGATCATTCACTGACCTCTCGCAACAGCTGGATCGTGTTTTCTCGGCTCAAGATGTGGCGGCGCGAGAGAGAACCCGGATACTTCAGATAGCTCTTCAGACTGTGTCTCGAATGTAGCCGAGGAGGCGTACTCAAGCACATGAGAAAGTGTTGTGAAAACGTGCTGTGTGTTAAGAGGACGCGCGCGATGGCACTTCTTCGCTTATTAAAAGCGATCGCTCGTTACGTTCCAGAGTCTTTATTTATAAATCGCTCTCTAGAAATGTCTAAGAGTCTGATACAGAGTGTGGACCTCACATGAGCTAGAAATAGTGCCTAAGTGCCTGCCAGGGTGATTGACATATGAGTGTTGACCGGTGTGTGTGTGTGTGTGTGTGTGTGTGTGTGTGTGTGTGTGGGGCCCTATTCTTTAACACGCTATAAGATTAATAAGAGGAGTGTGAAAGCCAGTGCCGAGAGAGTGTGTGTGTGTGTGTGTGTGTGTGTGTGTGCAGCCTGATGATCCTGAAGCTTGTGGCCTGAAAAGAGCGTAAAGGATGTGACGTGTCACGGGAAGTGGGCGGAGCATCTGAAAAGCAGTTAATGCAGCTCTCAGGTCCATCTCACGTGTTTTATCGACGTGACGTCGTCGTATTCGGATCGGCTCTCTGTGCACTTTGATGGATGGTGTTTTTGGTCGATCCATCAGATAATAACGCGCGTGTGGCACAGAGGGAGCCGCGGTGGCCGTGTAACGACGATGTAACGTTTGTTCTTGCCTGCGTGCGGTTTTCACTTCTTCACGCTGTGATGTGATTAACGCTGTGTTACGGGTTATTAAGCAACGTGTCAGAGGGAGAGTGATGGAGAAACGTGTTGTTTGTTTTCTAAATAATTCTGAAGCAGTCGATGACAGACGGCTGTTTTTACCGAGCGCTTTATTCTTTATTCTTTTCTCTACTAATGCGTTTAATA